>NC_059219.1:9556880-9596880 GCF_020615455.1 Coregonus clupeaformis
TTTATTTAACTAATTATGTGACTTCTGAAGGTAATTGGTTGCACCAGATCTTATTTGGGGGCTTCATAGCAAAGGGGGTGAATACATATGCACGCACCACTTTTTCGTTATTTATTTTTTTTAAATTTTTTAAATCAAATTTTTTTTTTTTTTTCACTTCACCAATTTCAAATAAAAATCCATTTAAATTACAGGTTGTAATGCAACAAAATAGGAAAAACGCCAAGGGGGATGAATACTTTTGCAAGGCACTGTAGGTCCATTAAAATTTCGACATACTTTTGATCTAGTTTTAGACATTCAAGAGTATCCTGGAGTGTTTATATAACCCATAATAATAACCCCCCAACCCCCCACAACCCCCCGAAACAAATATATATATTATTTTTTCACTCAACCCTCCCGCGGGACGGATTGAATGGGTTCATGGGGCCGGATCATAGAGGAACAACATCTAGAACATGGAGGGGCCTCAGATTTACTAATCTCATCATGTAAAGAGCATCTCATTTCATATTGTTATGAAATAATGTTCTGATGTTCTATATAATAAACTTTAACTAGATCTAAAAAAAATGTTAGCTAATGGAGTGACTGTCAGTGACTGACATAACAAGACAGAAACTGCTGATGCAACACATTTAGAAATACACCTTTTCTACTATTCTAACTCAACAGTAAATTGAGACCCAGACTGAGTTCCTAAAATGTTGCCCATCCCAGATATAGAAATTAATATATGTAGACTTCTATGACCAATGCTGTCCACTCTGAGTTCTTACTCTCTGTGACCAATGCTGTCCACTCTGAGTTCTTACTCTCTGTGACCAATGCTGTCCACTCTGAGTTCTTACTCTCTGTGGTTGGATCTTTGTAACCTTGTAGCGTCCCATCTGTATATTCCTGTGTGTTTAACACCTACTCTCCTGCAGCAGAGGGAGGGGACGTGGATGACCTCTGCAGGGGAGATCCTGGCTCTCCGGAGGGCCCTGCTCAACCCCATCACATGTCATCAGTTCCGGCGCTTCGTCTCTCTGAAGGGAGACTTCCTGGAGAATGACATCTTGTTCTGGCTGGAGGTCCAGAGGTACAAGGTAAGGCTGAACCAAACCTTCTTACACATAGAAATACATTAACTTCTATATTCTTACGTGTGACTATTTTGTCATAAAAGGTAAAGGGAAGGAAATGTTTGCATTGTGTTTTTGGCCTTATCCATTAAAATTGGACTGGCACTGTTATCTCTGAGGTCTACACTGGGCCTTGGTAATATGGTGCTGTTATCTCTGAGGTCTACACTGGGCTGTTATCTCTGAGGTCTACATTGGCCTTGGTAACCTGGTGCTGTTATCTCTGAGGTCTACACTGGGCCTTGGTAATATGGTGCTGTTATCTCTGAGGTCTACACTGAGCCTTGGTAATATGGTGCTGTTATCTCTGAGGTCTACACTGAGCCTTGGTAATATGGTGCTGTTATCTCTGAGGTCTACACTGGGCCTTGGTAATCTGGTGCTGTTATCTCTGAGGTCTACACTGGGCCTTGGTAACCTGGTGTTGTTATCTCTGAGGTCTACACTGGGCCTTGGTAATCTGGTGCTGTTATCTCTGAGGTCTACACTGGGCCTTGGTAATATAGTGCTGTTATCTCTGAGGTCTACACTGGGCCTTGGTAACCTGGTGCTGTTATCTCTGAGGTCTACACTGGGCCTTGGTAATCTGGTGCTGTTATCTCTGAGGTCTACACTGGGCCTTGGTAATCTGTCACTGTTATCTCTGAGGTCTACACTGGGCCTTGGTAATCTTCTTGAGTGAATAATAGATCTGTCCCTCCCCCCACCCATTAGGATCTGTGTCACTCCCACTGTTTGGAGGCTGTGGTCCAGGACAAGGTGTCCACCATCATCAGCTGTTTCATCCAGTCCTCCATCCCCCCGGCCCTGCAGATAGACATCCCCCCAGAGCAGGCAGCACACATCCTGGAGAGGAGGAGGGAGATGGGGCCCTACGTCTTCAGAGAGGCTCAGGTACACAGACAGACTCACTGGGGAAGATATACCTACTCAGGTAGAGAGACAGACAGGCTCACTGGGGAAGATATACCTACTCAGGTAGAGAGACAGACAGGCTCACTGGGGAAGATATACCTACTCAGGTAGAGAGACAGACAGGCTCACTGGGGAAGATATACCTACTCAGGTAGAGAGACAGACAGGCTCACTGGGGAAGATATACCTACTCAGGTAGAGAGACAGACAGGCTCACTGAGCAATATACACTGGGTGTACAAAACATTAGGAACACCTGCTCTTTCCATGACACAGACTGACCAGGTTAATCCAGGTGCCATGAATGTGTGCCATTCAGAGGGTGAAGGGGCAAGACAAAATATTTAAGTGCCTTTGAACGGGGTATGGTAGTAGGTGCCAGGCGCACCGGTTTGTGTGTGTCAAGAACTGCAACTTTTATGGGTTCTTCACGCTCAACAGTTTCCTGTGTGTATCAAGAATGGTCCACCACTCAAAGGACATCCAGCCAACTTGACACTCTATGAAGCATTGGAGTCAACGTGGGCCAGCATCCCTGTGGAACGCTTCGACACCTTGTCGAGTCCATGCCCCGACTGAGCGCAAAAGGGGGTGCAACTCAATATTAGGAAGGGTGTTCCTAACATTTTGTACACTATAGCAAGGATCCTGTATATTGACCTCGTGTGTGTGTGTGTGTGTGTGTGTGTCTCTGTCTCTGTCTCTGTCTCTCTCTCTCTCTCTCTCTCTCTCTCTCTCTTTCTCTCTCTCTCTCTCTGTCTCTCTCTGTCTCTCTCTCTCTCTCTCTCTCTCTCTCTCCCTGTCTCTCTCTCTCTCTCTCTCTCTCTCTCTCTCTCGCTCTCTCTCTCTCTCTCTCTCTCTCTCTCTCTCTCTCTCTCTCTCTCTCTCTCTCTCTCTCTCTCTCTCTCTCTCTCTCTCTCTTTTTTTTTTTTTTCTCTCTCTCTCTCTCTCTCTCTGTCTCTGTCTCTGTCTCTGTCTCTCTCTCTCTCTCTCTCTCTCTCTCTCTCTCTCCCTGTCTCTCTCTCTCTCTCTCTCTCTCTCTCTCGCTTTCTCTCTCTCTCTCTAGTAGATGTGTGTGTTCAGTGAGCTGCTGAAGCTGTGGCCAGAGTTCTTGTCGTTCAGCAGCAGTGTGGAGGAGGAGGAGGTGCTGCCAGTGCTGGAGAACAGGATGAACAAACAGAACGCTAAACTACAGCGCCGCAGGAGGAGAGAGGAGGAGGAGGAAGAGGAGAGGAGAGCCCAGGAGGAGGTGGAGAGGTTTTCAGAGGAGGAGAAACACAGAGGACTACAGGAGAGCAGAGAGCTGCTTTACCCTAGCCAACAGGTACACACCTCTACTACCATAAGCAAGCCCTAACAGTGTTCAAACTACAACTCATCTCTGTAGGGTTATTACTGTGGTGTCTGACATGTTGTGTCCTCCCTCAGTTGTTGTGGTCTTACTGGTCCTACTCTCTGTCTCTTCTATAACAGTTGTCTTGGTCCTACTCTAAGTATATGGTAGCCCTGGAGAGAGAGGAGGTGCTGCTGAGGAGACAGGCCCAGCTGGGAGTCACCTCCTTCTCCACTGGGACAGGTAGGAGTCCAGTCCAGTCCATGCCTACAGTGTCTCTACACAGTACAGTACAGTCTGGTCCTCTCTACAGTACAGTACAGTCTGGTCCTCTCTACAGTACAGTCTGGTCCTCTCTACAGTACAGTATGGTCCTCTCTACAGTACAGTACAGTCTGGTCCTCTCTACAGTACAGTCTGGTCCTCTCTACAGTACAGTATGGTCCTCTCTACAGTACAGTACAGTCTGGTCCTCTCTACAGTACAGTCTGGTCCTCTCTACAGTACAGTACAGTCTGGTCCTCTCTACAGTACAGTACAGTCTGGTCCTCTCTACAGTACAGTCTGGTCCTCTCTACAGTACAGTACAGTCTGGTCCTCTCTACAGTACAGTACAGTCTGGTCCTCTCTACAGTACAGTCTGGTCCTCTCTACAGTACAGTACAGTCTGGTCCTCTCTACAGTACAGTCTGGTCCTCTCTACAGTACAGTACAGTCTGGTCCTCTCTACAGTACAGTCTGGTCCTCTCTACAGTACAGTATGGTCCTCTCTACAGTACAGTCTGGTCCTCTCTACAGTACAGTACAGTCTGGTCCTCTCTACAGTACAGTACAGTACAGTCTGGTCCTCTCTACAGTACAGTACAGTCTGGTCCTCTCTATAGTACAGTACAGTCTGGTCCTCTCTACAGTACAGTACAGTCTGGTCCTCTCTACAGTACAGTCTGGTCCTCTCTACAGTACAGTACCGTCTGGTCCTCTCTACAGTACAGTACAGTCTGGTCCTCTCTACAGTACAGTCTGGTCCTCTCTACAGTACAGTATGGTCCTCTCTACAGTACAGTACAGTCTGGTCCTCTCTACAGTACAGTCTGGTCCTCTCTACAGTACAGTACAGTCTGGTCCTCTCTACAGTACAGTACAGTCTGGTCCTCTCTACAGTACAGTACAGTCTGGTCCTCTCTACAGTACAGTATGGTCCTCTCTACAGTACAGTACAGTCTGGTCCTCTCTACAGTACAGTCTGGTCCTCTCTACAGTACAGTACAGTCTGGTCCTCTCTACAGTACAGTACAGTCTGGTCCTCTCTACAGTACAGTATGGTCCTCTCTACAGTACAGTACAGTCTGGTCCTCTCTACAGTACAGTACAGTCTGGTCCTCTCTACAGTACAGTCTGGTCCTCTCTACAGTACAGTCTGGTCCTCTCTACAGTACAGTATGGTCCTCTCTACAGTACAGTACAGTCTGGTCCTCTCTACAGTACAGTACAGTCTGGTCCTCTCTACAGTACAGTACAGTCTGGTCCTCTCTACAGTACAGTACAGTATGGTCCTCTCTACAGTACAGTACAGTACAGTCTGGTCCTCTCTACAGTACAGTATGGTCCTCTCTACAGTACAGTACAGTCTGGTCCTCTCTACAGTACAGTACAGTCTGGTCCTCTCTACAGTACAGTACAGTCTGGTCCTCTCTACAGTACAGTACAGTCTGGTCCTCTCTACAGTACAGTACAGTACTGTCTGGTCCTTTCTACAGTACAGTACAGTACAGTATAGTCTGGTCCTCTCTACAATACAGTATGGTCCTCTCTACAGTACAGTACAGTCTGGTCCTCTCTACAGTACAGTACAGTCTGGTCCTCTCTACAGTACAGTACAGTACAGTATGGTCCTCTCTACGGTACAGTACAGTACAGTCTGGTCCTCTCTACAGTACAGTACAGTCTGGTCCTCTCTACAGTACAGTACAGTCTGGTCCTCTCTACAGTACAGTACAGTCTGGTCCTCTCTACAGTGCAGTACAGTATGGTCCTCTCTACAGTACAGTACAGTCTGGTCCTCTCTACAGTACAGTACAGTACAGTACAGTCTGGTCCTCTCTACAGTACAGTACAGTACAGTCTGGTCCTCTCTACAGTACAGTACAGTCTGGTCCTCTCTACGGTACAGAACAGTACAGTCTGGTCCTCTCTACAGTACAGTACAGTCTGGTCCTCTCTACGGTACAGTACAGTCTGGTCCTCTCTACAGTACAGTATGCCTCTCTACAGTACAGTACAGTCTGGTCCTCTCTACAGTACAGTACAGTCTGGTCCTCTCTACAGTAAAATACAGTACAGTCTGGTCCTCTCTACAGTACAGTACAGTATAGTCTGGTCCTCTCTACAGTACAGTACAGTCTGGTCCTCTCTACAGTACAGTACAGTACAGTCTGGTCCTCTCTACAGTACAGTACAGTATAGTCTGGTCCTCTCTACAGTACAGTACAGTCTGGTCCTCTCTACAGTACAGTACAGTCTGGTCCTCTCTACAGTACAGTACAGTACAGTCTGGTCCTCTCTACAGTACAGTACAGTCTGGTCCTCTCTACAGTACAGTACAGTACAGTCTGGTCCTCTCTACAGTACAGTCTGGTCCTCTCTACGGTACAGTACAGTCTGGTCCTCTCTACAGTAGAGTACAGTACAGTCTGGTCCTCTCTACAGTACAGTACAGTCTGGTCCTCTCTACAGTACAGTACAGTACAGTCTGGTCCTCTCTACAGTACAGTACAGTCTGGTCCTCTCTACAGTACAGTACAGTCTGGTCCTCTCTACAGTACAGTCTGGTCCTCTCTACAGTACAGTACAGTCTGGTCCTCTCTACAGTACAGTACAGTCTGGTCCTCTCTACAGTACAGTCTGGTCCTCTCTACAGTACAGTACAGTCTGGTCCTCTCTACAGTACAGTACAGTCTGGTCCTCTCTACAGTACAGTACAGTCTGGTCCTCTCTACAGTACAGTACAGTCTGGTCCTCTCTACAGTACAGTCTGGTCCTCTCTACAGTACAGTACAGTCTGGTCCTCTCTACAGTACAGTACAGTACAGTCTGGTCCTCTCTACAGTACAGTACAGTCTGGTCCTCTCTACAGTACAGTACAGTCTGGTCCTCTCTACAGTACAGTACAGTCTGGTCCTCTCTACAGTACAGTCTGGTCCTCTCTACAGTACAGTACAGTCTGGTCCTCTCTACAGTACAGTCTGGTCCTCTCTACAGTACAGTACAGTCTGGTCCTCTCTACAGTACAGTACAGTCTGGTCCTCTCTACGGTACAGTACAGTCTGGTCCTCTCTACGGTACAGTACAGTACAGTCTGGTCCTCTCTTCAGTACAGTACAGTCTGGTCCTCTCTACAGTACAGTACAGTACAGTCTGGTCCTCTCTACAGTACAGTACAGTACAGTATGGTCCTCTCTACAGTACAGTACAGTCTGGTCCTCTCTACAGTACAGTCTGGTCCTCTCTACAGTACAGTACAGTCTGGTCCTCTCTACAGTACAGTACAGTCTGGTCCTCTCTACAGTACAGTCTGGTCCTCTCTACAGTACAGTACAGTACAGTCTGGTCCTCTCTACAGTACAGTACCGTCTGGTCCTCTCTACAGTACAGTCTGGTCCTCTCTACAGTACAGTATGGTCCTCTCTACAGTACAGTACAGTCTGGTCCTCTCTACAGTACAGTCTGGTCCTCTCTACAGTACAGTACAATCTGGTCCTCTCTACAGTACAGTCTGGTCCTCTCTACAGTACAGTACAGTCTGGTCCTCTCTACAGTACGGTATGGTCCTCTCTACAGTACAGTACAGTCTGGTCCTCTCTACAGTACAGTACAGTCTGGTCCTCTCTACAGTACAGTATAGTCTGGTCCTCTCTACAGTACAGTATGGTCCTCTCTACAGTACAGTACAGTCTGGTCCTCTCTACAGTACAGTACAGTCTGGTCCTCTCTACAGTACAGTCTGGTCCTCTCTACAGTACAGTCTGGTCCTCTCTACAGTACAGTATGGTCCTCTCTACAGTACAGTACAGTCTGGTCCTCTCTACAGTACAGTACAGTCTGGTCCTCTCTACAGTACAGTACAGTCTGGTCCTCTCTACAGTACAGTACAGTATGGTCCTCTCTACAGTACAGTACAGTACAGTCTGGTCCTCTCTACAGTACAGTATGGTCCTCTCTACAGTACAGTACAGTCTGGTCCTCTCTACAGTACAGTACAGTCTGGTCCTCTCTACAGTACAGTACAGTCTGGTCCTCTCTACAGTACAGTACAGTCTGGTCCTCTCTACAGTACAGTACAGTACAGTCTGGTCCTCTCTACAGTACAGTATGGTCCTCTCTACAGTACAGTACAGTCTGGTCCTCTCTACAGTACAGTACAGTCTGGTCCTCTCTACAGTACAGTACAGTCTGGTCCTCTCTACAGTACAGTCTGGTCCTCTCTACAGTACAGTCTGGTCCTCTCTACAGTACAGTCTGGTCCTCTCTACAGTACAGTACAGTCTGGTCCTCTCTACAGTACAGTACAGTCTGGTCCTCTCTACAGTACAGTCTGGTCCTCTCTACGGTACAGTACAGTCTGGTCCTCTCTACAGTACAGTCTGGTCCTCTCTACAGTACAGTACAGTCTGGTCCTCTCTACAGTACAGTACAGTCTGGTCCTCTCTACAGTACAGTCTGGTCCTCTCTACGGTACAGTACAGTCTGGTCCTCTCTACAGTACAGTCTGGTCCTCTCTACAGTACAGTACAGTCTGGTCCTCTCTACAGTACATTCTGGTCCTCTCTACAGTACAGTACAGTCTGGTCCTCTCTACAGTACAGTCTGGTCCTCTCTACAGTGCAGTACAGTCTGGTCCTCTAAACAGTACAGTATAGTCTGGTCCTCTCTACAGTACAGTACAGTCTGGTCCTCTCTACAGTACAGTCTGGTCCTCTCTACAGTACAGTACAGTCTGGTCCTCTCTACAGTACAGTCTGGTCCTCTCTACAGTACAGTCTGGTCCTCTCTACAGTACAGTCTGGTCCTCTCTACAGTACAGTACAGGCCTCTCCTACGTGTCTACAGTACAGTACATTACAGCTATGGCTCATTCTCAAAGGGTCTCTACAGCACTACACAGTGGTTCCCCAGTGAGTGTGTTAATGCGCTGTAGTTTTACGTTAGCTGGAGCCTGCTCAGGCCGTGTGGTTGTCGTAATGAAGCGTGGTGTTAATGTCTTTCTAATGGGACTCTGAGGAGAGTTCCTCCAGTCAGACTACACATGGTTATCATCATGATCCTTCTGTCTACATAGAAAGAGAGACCTACTCTATGTGGAACTAGCTTTGGGACAGATCTCTTGTGATTGACAATGGAAAGAGACCTACTCTATGTGGAACTAGCTTTGGGACAGATCTCTTGTGATTGACAATGGAAAGAGACCTACTCTATGTGGACCTAGCTTTGGGACAGATCTCTTGTGATTGACAATGGAAAGAGACCTACTCTATGTGGAACTAGCTTTGGGACAGATCTCTTGTGATTGACAATGGAAAGAAACCTACTCTATGTGGACCTAGCTTTGGGACAGATCTCTTGTGATTGACAATGGAAAGAGACCTACTCTATGTGGACCTAGCTTTGGGACAGATTTTACATTTACATTTTAGTCATTTAGCAGATGCTCTTATCCAGAGCGACTTACAGTTAGTGAATACATATTTTTTTATACTGGCCCCCCGTGGGAATTGAACCCACAACCCTGGCGTTGCAAACGCCATGCTCTATCAACTGAGCTACATCCCTGCCGGCCATTCCCTCCCCTACCCTGGACGACGCTGGGCCAATTGTGCGCCGCCCATGAGTCTCCCGGTCGCGGCCGGCTGCGACAGAGCCTGGATTCGAACCAGGATCTCTAGTGGCACAGTTAGCACTGCGATGCAGTGCCTTAGACCACTGCGCCACTCAGATCTCTTGTGATTGACAATGGAAATAGACCTACTCTATGTGGAGCTAGCCAGGGCGTGTGTGTGTGTGTACTCCACTGTTCCTGGTTCAGGAGGGTTCAGGAGGGTTTCCATAGGAGGGGAAGAATCAAGTCAGCGCCGTCTGTCCTCACATTGCAAAAACACACCTGCAACATGTAGACTGAACTTTGACTGACAGAGCTTAACAACAATAACACTGTACTCTCCTCCTCTCACCTCTCCTCCAGACTCGTCCTCTGCCCACAGTCTGAAGTCGAAGGGCAGCAGACAGTCCAGACAGAGCCAACACCATGCCCAGCAGTGCTCTGTCCTCTCCCCCAGGACAGACAATGGGCTTGTTTGAGTGGTAAGGCTGAAGCCACCGACTGCAGACGGATCGTCGAGAAATTGAGTCCGGGGAGGTGCATCTGCTACAGCCTAAAGTCTGTCCGACAGGCAAGGCTCAGTGCAACACGGAAGTGTTGCCATTGTTTATAAAAGTTATTGTTTGTAATGTCTAAATGAACGTCTCCATCCCCCATATCACACACTGTAAATGTGTGTAACCTACATTGTACTAGGAACTGGGGAGAGAGCGCCTCAAATATCACATTCATTTGTACATACAGTGCCTTGCAAAAGTATTCATCCCACTTGGCGTTTTTTCCTATTTTGTTGCATTACAACCTGCAATTTAAATTGATTTTTATTTGGATTTCATGTAATGGACATACACAAAATAAATAACTGAAAAGTGGTGCGTGCATATGTATTCACCCCCTTTACTATGAAGCCCCTAAATAAGATCTGGTGCAACCAATTACCTTCAGATGTCACATAATTAGTTAAATAAAGTCCACCTGTGTGCAATCTGTGACACATGATCTGTCACATGATCTCAGTATATATACACCTGTTCTGAAAGGCCCCAGAGTCTGCAACACCACTAAGCAAGGGGCACCACCAAGCAAGCGGCACCATGAAGACCAAGGAGCTCTCCAAACAGGTCAGGGACAAAGTTGTGGAGAAGTACAGATCAGGGTTGGGTTATAAAAAAATATACGAAACTTTGAACATCCCACGGAGCACCATTAAATCCATTATTGAAAAATTGAAAGAATATGGCACCACAACAAACCTGCCAAGAGAGGGCCGCCCACCAAAACTCACGGTCCAAGCAATGAGGGCATTAATTAGAGAGGCAACAAAGAGACCAAAGATAACCCTGAAGGAGCTGCAAAGCTCCACAGCGGAGATTGGAGTATCTGTCGATAGGACCACTTTAAGCCGTACACACCACAGAGCTGGGCTTTACGGAAGAGTGGCCAGAAAAAAGCCATTGCTTAAAGAAAAAAATAAGCAAACATGTTTGGTGTTCGCCAAAAGCCATGTGGGAGACTCCCCAAACATATGGAAGAAGGTACTCTGGTCAGATGAGACTAAAATTGAGCTTTTTGGCCATCAAGGAAAACGCTATGTCTGGCGCAAACCCAACACCTCTCATCACCCAGAGAACATCGGCAGGGACTGGGAAACTGGTCAGAATTGAAGGAATGATGGATGGCGCTAAATACAGGGAAATTCTTGAGGGAAACCTGTTTCAGTCTTCCAGAGATTTGAGACTGGGACGGAGGTTCACCTTCCAGCAGGACAATGACCCTAAGCATACTGCTAAAGCAACACTCGAGTGGTTTAAGGGGAAACATTTAAATGTCTTGGAATGGCCTAGTCAAAGCCCAGACCTCAATCCAATTGAGAATCTGTGGTATGACTTAAAGATTGCTGTACACCAGCGGAACCCATCCAACTTGAAGGAGCTGGAGCAGTTTTGCCTTGAAGAATGGGCAAAAATCCCAGTGGCTAGATGTGCCAAGCTTATAGAGACATACCCCAAGAGACTTGCAGCTCTAATTGCTGCAAAAGGTGGCTCTACAAAGTATTGACTTTGGGGGGGGTGAATAGTTATGCACGCTCAAGTTTTCAGTTTTTTTGTCTTATTTCTTGTTTGTTTCACCCAAAAAAATATTTTGCATCTTCAAAGTGGTAGGCATGTTGTGTAAATCAAATGATACAAACCCCCCAAAAAATCAAATTTAATTCCAGGTTGTAAGGCAACAAAATAGGAAAAATGCCAAGGGGGGTGAATACTTTCGCAAGCCGCTGTTTACATGAATCGCAGCAAAGTTGCTTCCTGTTTAGTCACGTCTTTGGTCCTGTTCGCATGGGTCAAATAAAAACACTAATGATTGTTTGACAAATACATGTAGTTCCTCCCACAATGCCGTTGGTGTCTGCAAGTTGCAGTTGGTGAGGAGCAACTGCAGAAATGTTGCAGTCAACTTCATGACCTTCGATCACATGGTTGTGGTAAAGTTCATGCAGTCGACATGTAGGCGCAAGTCGGACAATTTGTATCCCCATAATGCAACACACTTCGAAAGGCGGTGACCAATGATTGTCACCAACTTGACAAAAGTGATCTACTCGAACGCGCCCAGTGGCAGGCAGACAGACAGCGCTAATGTCGCCTCCTTGTGGCTTTGTCAGTATAATACTGAGCACTAATGTGCTTCTGTGCTTGCAATCCAACCCTGAACAATACATTGTAGATCGACTAACTTTGATAAAAACCTGAGCATGTATTATTGGTAAAGGGAATTACGCAACCATCACAACTTCAATATTTTATTAGAATGTCATTTATTCAACTATTAATACAATATATGATCCATGTAGACCACCAGGGGGAGCCCCACTCCCCTTAGACCAGGGTGTCAAACTCATTCCATGGAGGGCCTAGTGTCTGCTGGTTTTTGGATTTTCCTTTGAATTAAGACATAGACAACCAGGTGAGGGGAGTTCCTTACTAAGACCTGGACAACCAGGTGAGGGGAGTTCCTTACTAATTAGTGACCTTAATTCATCAATCAAGTACAAGGGAGTAGCGAAAACCCGCAGACACTCGGCCCTCCGTGGAATGAGTTTGACACGTGATGCAGACATCAAAAGCATTAGAGTACAAAATGATGTATTATTCCACAAAGCTGTGTTTTAACACAATAAAAAAAGGTACTGTGATAATGATCTTGGCATGAACTGAAAATACACATTAAACATCTCATCATAATGTGTTACGTCTTCTAGAAAAATACATAGGAAAAACAAAAAAGCAACAACATATTTTGGTCGACAGCTTGGATATGAACCATTATATTCCTTCTACCAGCGTTCGTCTGACTCGTCCAACATTTACACTGCTCCCCCCACTGGCACCGTGACAACGGTCAGAGTGGCTGTCAGCATTAAGAGGTTTAAACAGCTCAGTTATACGCAATAATAAAGAGCACTGAGAAACTCAAGTCAAGGACAATATGACGGGTGAATGTGTGCGTCCCAAATAGCACCCTATTCCCTACATAGTGCCCTATGGGGCCTGGTCAAAAAGTAGTGCACTATATAGGGAATAGGGTGCCAGTTGGGACGTACTGAATATTAGACGTCATACTGTAGCCCCTCCACAGTCTCCTCGACATTAGTGTTCACTGCCACAGGGGATGGGTGTTTTAACTGTGTTTTATTTAAATGTTTAAGAGTAAATCAAAGTTTAAACCCTCTTCCCTTGTTCTATGATAGGGTGCTCTGTTACTTAATGCTTAAAGAGGACATTAAACCTTAAAGGCAGTTTGTGGATGTTCAACCTAAAGAGGGAGTGCAACAGGTGTGTTCAGGTGTACGTGTGTGTCTGTAAAGGTGTGTGTGTGTGTGTGTGTGTTAGAGTCTCTGTGTCAGTAGGAAGCCGATGCGCAGCGCCTTGTTCTTGACCATGGTGAACTTAGAGACGAACACGGCGGCGTGGGCGGGCGGGGTTGAGGGGGAGGGGGAGGGGAGGAGGGAGGGAGGGGGTGAGGGGGGAGGGGGGAGGGGGAGGGGGGAGGGGGAAGGAGGATAGCAGATGAGAGGAAGAGAGAGGTTTAGTGATGTTTCCTGCATGTTTTGAAATCTGAATATTTTTGTTCACTGTAATTCGCTAAGGATAAACGCGTCTGCTAAAGGACCATATGATGATCACACACACACCAAGACCCCCCCTCACCCCTACCTCTACATCGTTGGTGAGTCTCTGCTGCTGCAGCGTGAGCGTCAGCGCCCCCAGGTGGTGGGGGTCTTGTTGACAGGCCACCTCAGTGATGGGGAAGGCCTGCTGCAGCGTGAGCGTCAGCGCCCCCAGGTGGTGGGGGTCTTGTTGACAGGCCACCTCAGTGATGGGGAAGGCCTGCTGCAGCGTGAGCGTCAGCGCCCCCAGGTGGTGGGGGTCTTGTTGACAGGCCACCTCAGTGATGGGGAAGGCCTGCTGCAGCGTGAGCGTCAGCGCCCCCAGGTGGTGGGGGTCTTGTTGACAGGCCACCTCAGTGATGGGGAAGGCCTGCTGCAGCGTGAGCGTCAGCGCCCCCAGGTGGTGGGGGGTCTTGTTGACAGGCCACCTCAGTGATGGGGAAGGCCTGCTGCAGCGTGAGCGTCAGCGCCCCCAGGTGGTGGGGGGTCTTGTTGACAGGCCACCTCAGTGATGGGGAAGGCCTGCTGCAGCGTGAGCGTCAGCGCCCCCAGGTGGTGGGGTCTTGTTGACAGGCCACCTCAGTGATGGGGAAGGCCTGCTGCAGCGTGAGCGTCAGCGCCCCCAGGTGGTGGGGGTCTTGTTGACAGGCCACCTCAGTGATGGGGAAGGCCTGCTGCAGCGTGAGCGTCAGCGCCCCCAGGTGGTGGGGGTCTTGTTGACAGGCCACCTCAGTGATGGGGAAGGCCTGCTGCAGCGTGAGCGTCAGCGCCCCCAGGTGGTGGGGGTCTTGTTGACAGGCCACCTCAGTGATGGGGAAGGCCTGCTGCAGCGTGAGCGTCAGCGCCCCCAGGTGGTGGGGGGTCTTGTTGACAGGCCACCTCAGTGATGGGGGAAGGCCTGCTGCAGCGTGAGCGTCAGCGCCCCCAGGTGGTGGGGGTCTTGTTGACAGGCCACCTCAGTGATGGGGAAGGCCTGCTGCAGCGTGAGCGTCAGCGCCCCCAGGTGGTGGGGGGTCTTGTTGACAGGCCACCTCAGTGATGGGGAAGGCCTGCTGCAGTGTGAGCGTCAGCGCCCCCAGGTGGTGGGGGTCTTGTTGACAGGCCACCTCAGTGATGGGGAAGGCCTGCTGCAGCGTGAGCGTCAGCGCCCCCAGGTGGTGGGGGTCTTGTTGACAGGCCACCTCAGTGATGGGGAAGGCCTGCTGTTGCGTGTCCTCAGACAGACTGACCACAAACCAACACCTCCCCTGTCAGCAGCAGACACCCAGCATGCTCCTGACCCGACCCAGACACCATCACCACCTCCATACACCCAGCATGCTCCTGACCCGACCCAGACACCATCACCACCTCCAGACACCCAGCATGCTCCTGACCCGACCCAGACACCATCACCACCTCCAGACACCCAGCATGCTCCTGACCCGACCCAGACACCATCACCACCTCCAGACACCCAGCATGCTCCTGACCCGACCCAGACACCATCACCACCTCCAGACACCCAGCATGCTCCTGACCCGACCCAGACACCATCACCACCTCCAGACACCCAGCATGCTCCTGACCCGACCCAGACACCATCACCACCTCCAGACACCCAGCATGCTCCTGACCCGACCCAGACACCATCACCACCTCCAGACACCCAGCATGCTCCTGACCCGACCCAGACACCATCACCACCTCCATACACCCAGCATGCTCCTGACCCGACCCAGACACCATCACCACCTCCAGACACCCAGCATGCTCCTGACCCGACCCAGACACCATCACCACCTCCAGACACCCAGCATGCTCCTGACCCGACCCAGACACCATCACCACCTCCAGACACCCAGCATGCTCCTGACCCGACCCAGACACCATCACCACCTCCAGACACCCAGCATGCTCCTGACCCGACCCAGACACCATCACCACCTCCAGACACCCAGCATGCTCCTGACCCGACCCAGACACCATCACCACCTCCAGACACCCAGCATGCTCCTGACCCGACCCAGACACCATCACCACCTCCAGACACCCAGCATGCTCCTGACCCGACCCAGACACCATCACCACCTCCAGACACCCAGCATGCTCCTGACCCGACCCAGACACCATCACCACCTCCAGACACCCAGCATGCTCCTGACCCGACCCAGACACCATCACCACCTCCAGACACCCAGCATGCTCCTGACCCGACCCAGACACCATCACCACCTCCATACACCCAGCATGCTCCTGACCCGACCCAGACACCATCACCACCTCCAGACACCCAGCATGCTCCTGACCCGACCCAGACACCATCACCACCTCCAGACACCCAGCATGCTCCTGACCCGACCCAGACACCATCACCACCTCCAGACACCCAGCATGCTCCTGACCCGACCCAGACACCATCACCACCTCCAGACACCCAGCATGCTCCTGACCCGACCCAGACACCATCACCACCTCCAGACACCCAGCATGCTCCTGACCCGACCCAGACACCATCACCACCTCCAGACACCCAGCATGCTCCTGACCCGACCCAGACACCATCACCACCTCCAGACACCCAGCATGCTCCTGACCCGACCCAGACACCCTCACCACCTCCAGACACCCAGCATGCTCCTGACCCGACCCAGACACCATCACCACCTCCAGACACCCAGCATGCTCCTGACCCGACCCAGACACCATCACCACCTCCAGACACCCAGCATGCTCCTGACCCGACCCAGACACCATCACCACCTCCAGACACCCAGCATGCTCCTGACCCGACCCAGACACCATCACCACCTCCAGACACCCAGCATGCTCCTGACCCGACCCAGACACCATCACCACCTCCAGACACCCAGCATGCTCCTGACCCGACCCAGACACCATCACCACCTCCAGACACCCAGCATGCTCCTGACCCGACCCAGACACCATCACCACCTCCATACACCCAGCATGCTCCTGACCCGACCCAGACACCATCACCACCTCCAGACACCCAGCATGCTCCTGACCCGACCCAGACACCATCACCACCTCCAGACACCCAGCATGCTCCTGACCCGACCCAGACACCATCACCACCTCCAGACACCCAGCATGCTCCTGACCCGACCCAGACACCATCACCACCTCCAGACACCCAGCATGCTCCTGACCCGACCCAGACACCATCACCACCTCCAGACACCCACCATGCTCCTGACCCGACCCAGACACCATCACCACCTCCAGACACCCAGCATGCTCCTGACCCGACCCAGACACCATCACCACCTCCAGACACCCAGCATGCTCCTGACCCGACCCAGACACCATCACCACCTCCAGACACCCAGCATGCTCCTGACCCGACCCAGACACCATCACCACCTCCAGACACCCAGCATGCTCCTGACCCGACCCAGACACCATCACCACCTCCAGACACCCAGCATGCTCCTGACCCGACCCAGACACCATCACCACCTCCAGACACCCAGCATGCTCCTGACCCGACCCAGACACCATCACCACCTCCATACACCCAGCATGCTCCTGACCCGACCCAGACACCATCACCACCTCCAGACACCCAGCATGCTCCTGACCCGACCCAGACACCATCACCACCTCCAGACACCCAGCATGCTCCTGACCCGACCCAGACACCATCACCACCTCCAGACACCCAGCATGCTCCTGACCCGACCCAGACACCATCACCACCTCCAGACACCCAGCATGCTCCTGACCCGACCCAGACACCATCACCACCTCCAGACACCCAGCATGCTCCTGACCCGACCCAGACACCATCACCACCTCCAGACACCCAGCATGCTCCTGACCCGACCCAGACACCATCACCACCTCCAGACACCCAGCATGCTCCTGACCCGACCCAGACACCATCACCACCTCCAGGGCCATGTGCACCTCTGGTCGACCCAGGGACTGGAGCATCTTCCTGGGGTGGGGAGGGAGGGAGGGAGGAAGAGGCACATTTGAAGAGGAGGCAGACACACACGCAGCACAGAGAGAGGTCAGCTGACAGATGAATATACAAGACTCCCATTAGGTAGATGGCAACATACACACACACACACACACACATGAACATAGGTGACCACGTATGTCCATACAAAATGTATCCACACACGTGAAGCGACTACATATGCTGTCTATTCAAACACTACCACATGTTTGGTAAAGGCCTTGGGCTGCGTTCAGCAGGGGGAAACCTACTGAACCTAGCAGGTAGGAAGGACATGAATAGTGAAGGCATGTCTGTTCTGTGTTCCACAGTGGTGTGCCTTAATGAACTCAGCCCTGCTATGGATGGATCTGGCTTTCCTCATGTCAAGGCCTTGATTCCCTGATCATTATTACATGACATCTATGGCCTTGATTCCCTGATCATTATTACATGACATCTATGGCCTTGATTCCCTGATCATTATTACATGACATCTATGGCCTTGATTCCCTGATCATTATTACATGACATCTATGGCCTTGATTCCCTGATCATTATTACATGACATCTATGGCATTCCTCTTTAGCAGGATGTCTCTCTCTCTCTCTGTAGTTTGGGTAGTGTGATGTCTCTCTCTCTCTCTGTAGTTTGGGTAGTGTGATGTCTCTCTCTCTCTCTGTAGTTTGGGTACTGTGATGTCTCTCTCTCTCTCTGTAGTTTGGGTAGTGTGATGTCTCTCTCTCTCTGTAGTTTGGGTAGTGTGATGTCTCTCTCTCTCTCTGTAGTTCGAGGAGTGTGATGTCTCTCTCTCTCTCTGTAGTTTGGGTAGTGTGATGTCTCTCTCTCCCTCTGTAGTTTGGGTAGTGTGATGTCTCTCTCTCTCTGTAGTTTGGGTAGTGTGATGTCTCTCTCCCTCTGTAGTTTGGGTAGTGTGATGTCTCTCTCTCTCTCTCTGTAGTTTGGGTAGTGTGATGTCTCTCTCTCTCTGTAGTTTGGGTAGTGTGATGTCTCTCTCTCTCTCTGTAGTTTGGGTAGTGTGATGTCTCTCTCTCCCTCTGTAGTTTGGGTAGTGTGATGTCTCTCTCTCTCTGTAGTTTGGGTAGTGTGATGTCTCTCTCCCTCTGTAGTTTGGGTAGTGTGATGTCTCTCTCTCTCTGTAGTTTGGGTAGTGTGATGTCTCTCTCCCTCTGTAGTTTGGGTAGTGTGATGTCTCTCTCTCTCTCTGTAGTTTGGGTAGTGTGATGTCTCTCTCTCTCTCTGTAGTTTGGGTAGTGTGATGTCTCTCTCTCTCTCTCTGTAGTTTGGGTAGTGTGATGTCTCTCTCTCTCTGTAGTTTGGGTAGTGTGATGTCTCTCTCTCTCTCTGTAGTTTGGGTAGTGTGATGTCTCTCTCTCTCTCTCTGTAGTTTGGGTAGTGTGATGTCTCTCTCCCTCTGTAGTTTGGGTAGTGTGATGTCTCTCTCTCTCTCTGTAGTTTGGGTAGTGTGATGTCTCTCTCTCTCTCTGTAGTTTGGGTAGTGTGATGTCTCTCTCTCTCTCTGTAGTTTGGGTAGTGTGATGTCTCTCTCTCTCTCTCTGTAGTTTGGGTAGTGTGATGTCTCTCTCCCTCTGTAGTTTGGGTAGTGTGATGTCTCTCTCTCTCTCTGTAGTTTGGGTAGTGTGATGTCTCTCTCTCTCTCTGTAGTTTGGGTAGTGTGATGTCTCTCTCTCTCTCTGTAGTTTGGGTAGTGTGATGTCTCTCTCTCTCTCTGTAGTTTGGGTAGTGTGATGTCTCTCTCTCTCTCTGTAGTTCGGGGAGTGTGATGTCTCTCTCCCTCTGTAGTTTGGGTAGTGTGATGTCTCTCTCTCTCTCTGTAGTTTGGGTAGTGTGATGTCTCTCTCTCTCTCTGTAGTTCGGGGAGTGTGATGTCTCTCTCTCTCTCTGTAGTTTGGGTAGTGTGATGTCTCTCTCCCTCTGTAGTTTGGGTAGTGTGATGTCTCTCTCTCTCTCTGTAGTTCGGGGAGTGTGATGTCTCTCTCTCTCTCTGTAGTTCGGGGAGTGTGATGTCTCTCTCTCTCTCTGTAGTTCGGGGAGTGTGATGTCTCTCTCTCTCTCTCTCTGTAGTTCGGGGAGTGTGATGTCTCTCTCTCTCTCTCTCTGTAGTTTGGGGAGTGTGATGTCTCTCTCTCTCTCTCTCTGTAGTTTGGGGAGTGTGATGTCTCTCTCTCTCTCTGTAGTTTGGGGAGTGTGATGTCTCTCTCTCTCTCTGTAGTTTGGGGAGTGTGATGTCTCTCTCTCTCTCTGTAGTTCGGGGAGTGTGATGTCTCTCTCTCTCTCTGTAGTTTGGGTAGTGTGATGTCTCTCTCTCTCTGTAGTTCGGGGAGTGTGATGTCTCTCTCTCTCTCTGTAGTTCGGGGAGTGTGATGTCTCTCTCTCTCTCTGTAGTTTGGGTAGTGTGATGTCTCTCTCTCTCTCTCTGTATTTTGGGTAGTGTGATGTATCTCTCTCTCTCTGTAGTTCGGGGAGTGTGATGTCTCTCTCTCTCTCTGTAGTTCGGGGAGTGTGATGTCTCTCTCCCTCTGTAGTTTGGGTAGTGTGATGTCTCTCTCTCTCTCTGTAGTTCGGGGAGTGTGATGTCTCTCTCTCTCTCTGTAGTTCGGGGAGTGTGATGTCTCTCTCTCTCTCTGTAGTTCGGGGAGTGTGATGTCTCTCTCTCTCTCTCTCTGTAGTTCGGGGAGTGTGATGTCTCTCTCTCTCTCTGTAGTTCGGGGAGTGTGATGTCTGTCCCGAGTGGCCTTAGACTGCTGCGCCACTCGGGAGGCCCTGTAATATTGCTGTTGATTAATGCGCACTGTCCCTGTAAAATAAATATTTCCATTGTCCTCCGAGAGTTGCTGAATCTCCTCTCTCCTTCAGTTTGCACCTTGGTTGGAAAGCAAGCTAGCGGCAGTGATCCCTTCCCTTCATAAAGGTGACGTGGCTGTTGGGGACCAGGGCTGTTGGGGACCAGGGCTGTTGGGGACCAGGGCTGTTGGGGACCAGGGCTGTTGGGGACCAGGGCTGTTGGGGACCAGGGCTGTTGGGGACCAGGGCTGTTGGGGACCAGGGCTGTTGGGGACCAGGGCTGTGTGTACAGTGGCTTGCCAAAGTATTCACCCCCCCTTGGCATTTTTCCTACTTTGTTGCCTTACAACCTGGAATTTAAATTGATTTTTGGGGGTTTGTATCATTTGATTTACACAACATGCCTACCACTTTGAAGATGCAAAATATTTTTTATTGCAAAACAAACAAGAAATAAGACCAAAAAAATGAAAACTTCAGCGTGCATAACTATTCACCCCCCCAAAGTCAATACTTTGTAGTGCCACCTTTTGCAACAATTATAGCTGCAGGTCTCTTGGGGTATGTCTCTATAAGCTCGGCACATCTAGCCACTGGGATTTTTGCCCATTCTTCAAGGGTAAACTGCTCCAGCTCCTTCAAGTTGGATGGGTTCCGCTGGTGTACAGCAATCTTTGTCATACCACAGATTCTCAATTGGATTGAGGTCTGGGCTTTCACTAGGCCATTCCAAGACATTTAAATGTTTCCCCTTAAACCACTCGAGTGTTGCTTTAGCAGTATGCTTAGGGTCACTGTCCTGCTGGAAGGTGAACCTCCGTCCCAGTCTCAAATCTCTGGAAGACTGAAACAGGTTTCCCTCAAGAATTTCCCTGTATTTAGCGCCATCCATCATTCCTTCAATTCTGACCAGTTTCCCAGTCCCTGCCGATGAAAAACATCCCCACAGCATGATGCTGCCACCACCATGCTTCACTGTGGGGATGGTGTTCTCCGGGTGATGAGAGGTGTTGGGTTTGCGCCAGACATAGCATTTTCCTTGATGGCCAAAAAGCTAAATTGTAGTCTCATCTGACCAGAGTACCTTCTTCCATATGTTTGGGGAGTCACCCACATGCCTTTTGGTGAACATCAAACGTGTTTGCTTTTTTTTTCTTTAAGCAATGGCTTTTTTCTGGCCACTCTTCCATAAAGCCCAGCTCTGTGGAGTGTATGGCTTAAGTGGTCCTATGGACAGATACTCCAATCTCCGCTGTGGAGCTTTGCAGCTCCTTCAGGGTTATCTTTGGTCTCTTTGTTGTCTCTCTGATTAATGCCCTCCTTGCCTGGTCTGTGAGTTTTGGTGGGCGGCCCTCTCTTGGCAGGTTTGTTGTGGTGCCATATTCTTTCAATTTTGTAATCATGGATTTAATGGTGCTCCGTGGGATGTTCAACGTTTCTGATATTTCTTTATAACCCAACCCTGATCTGTACTTCTCCACACCTTTGTCCCTGACCTGTTTGGAGAGCTCATTTTCTTCATGGTGCCCCTTGCTTGGTGGTGCCCCTTGCTTAGTGGTGTTGCAGACTCTGGGGCCTTTCAGAACAGGTGTATATATACTGAGATCATGTGACAGATCATGTGACACTTAGACACTTCGCCATCACGGTTGACAACTCCGCTGTGTCCTCCTCCCAGAGTGCGAAGAGCCTAGGCGTGACCCTGGACAACACCCTGTCGTTCTCCGCCAACATCAAGGCGGTGACCCGCTCCTGCAGGTTCATGCTCTACAACATTCGGAGAGTACGACCCTGCCTTACACAGGAAGCGGCACAGGTCCTAATCCAGGCACTTGTCATCTCCCGTCTGGACTACTGCAACTCGCTGTTGGCTGGCCTCCCTGCCTGTGCCATTAAACCCCTACAACTCATCCAGAATGCCGCAGCCCGTCTGGTGTTCAACCTTCCCAAGTTCTCTCACGTCACCCCCCTCCTCCGCACACTCCACTGGCTTCCACTTGAAGCTCGCATCCGCTACAAGACCATGGTGCTTGCCTATGGAGCAGTGAGGGGAACGGCACCTCTGTACCTTCGGGCTCTGATCAGTCCCTACACCCAAACGAGGGCATTGCGTTCATCCACCTCTGGCCTGCTGGCTCCCCTTCCTCTGCGGAAGCATAGTTCCCGCTCAGCCCAGTCAAAACTGTTCGCTGCTCTGGCACCCCAATGGTGGAACAAGCTCCCTCACGACGCCAGGACAGCGGAGTCACTCACCACCTTCCGGAGGCATTTGAAACCCCACCTCTTTAAGGAATACCTGGGATAGGATAAAGTAATCTTTTCCAAAATTGTAAAGTGGTTATCCCACTGGCTATAGGGTGAACGCACCAATTGGTGAGTCGCTCTGGATAAGAGCGTCTGCTAAATGACGTAAATGTGCCCTTGAGCAAGGCACTTAACCCTAATTGCTCCTGTAAGTCGCTCTGGATAAGAGCGTCTGCTAAATGACTAAAATGTAAATGTAAATGTAATTTAGGGGCTTCATAGCAAAGGGGGTGAATACATATGCACGCACCACTTTTCAGTTATTTATTTTTTAGAATGTTTTGAAACAAGTTTTTTTTTAAATTTCACTTCACCAATTTGGACTATTTTGTGTATGTCCATTACATGAAATCCATATAAAAATCCATTTCAATTACAGGTTGTAATGCAACAAAATAGGAAAAGCGCCAAGGGGGATGAATACTTTTGCAAGGCACTCTATGTGTGCTATAGAGGGCAGTTCTTACCAGACGTATTTGACGTGGCTGTTGGGGGCGAGGGCTGACTTCTGGTCTGCTGGGAGGTACAGCTGTTTGGGGAGCTGCCAC
Organism: Coregonus clupeaformis; assembly: GCF_020615455.1. Taxonomy (NCBI): domain Eukaryota; kingdom Metazoa; phylum Chordata; class Actinopteri; order Salmoniformes; family Salmonidae; genus Coregonus; species Coregonus clupeaformis. The sequence goes on from NC_059219.1 coordinate 9,579,927, forward strand.
AGACCAGCCCCATGAAGGATACCTGCTCAGGACAACACACACACACACACACACACACACACACACACACACACACACACACACACACACACACACACACACACACACACACACAGATGTAGAGTAGATCAAAGCAGGTTCAGTGTGGAGTAGACTAGCCACTACTCAGTCCCCAAGACCCACAGGATGAGTGATTGTGTGTATGTGTGTGTTCCTGTGTGTATGTGTTCCTGTGTGTGTTCCTGTGTGTGTGTATGTGTTCCTGTGTGTATGTGTTCCTGTGTGTGTTCCTGTGTGTGTGTATGTGTTCCTGTGTGTATGTGTGTGTGTGTTCCTGTGTGTGTGTATGTGTTCCTGTGTGTATGTGTTCCTGTGTGTGTTCCTGTGTGTATGTGTGTTTTGTGTTCCTGTGTGTATGTGTGTGTGTGTTCCTGTGTGTATGTGTGTGTGTGTTCCTGTGTGTATGTGTGTGTGTGTTCCTGTGTGTATGTGTGTGTGTGTTCCTGTGTGTATGTGTGTGTGTATGTGTTCCTGTGTGTATGTGTGTGTTCCTGTGTGTATGTGTGTGTGTTCCTCTGTATGTGTGTGTGTTCCTGTGTGTGTGTGTGTTCCTCTGTATGTGTGTGTGTTCCTGTGTGTGTGTGTGTGTTCCTGTGTGTGTGTGTGTGTTCCTGTGTGTGTGTGTGTGTGTTCCTGTGTGCATGTGTGTCTACATGTGCAGCTTGTTGCCTCGTCTTCCTGTCAGCCGTGGAGTGACTTGATGATGTCATGCATTTAAAACAGGTCATAAAACATTCTACTGCTGATGATGTCACTGCTCTGGCACTCTGGAACATCTGTGTGTGTCTGTCTGTCTGTCTGTCTGTCTGTGTGTGTGTGTCTGTGTGTCTGTGTGTCTGTGTGTCTGTGTGTCTGTCTGTCTGTCTGTCTGTCTGTCTGTCTGTCTGTCTGTCTGTCTGTCTGTCTGTCTGTCTGTGTGTGTGTGTGTGTGTGTGTGTGTGTGTTTGTGTGTATTTTGGAATGTACCCTAGCAGTGTGTGTGTATTTGGAGTGGGGGGTTAATTGATGACCGTTGCTACCCCACAACAATAAACACTTAACCTCCCTGGCATCAAACATTTCTCTGTGTGTGTTGATGCGTGTGTAGCTAGGGGAGCTAGATTAGCAGCCGTCCCTTGGGTGCCATGGTTTTGACACGGAGCTGCTCACTTCATTTAATATTTATGTTCTGCAGCGCTGACCTGTTAGTGCTGACTAACACAGGAACCCCCCCTCCTCCCCTCTCCTCACCCCCTTCCTTCTCACCCTCACTCCCTCCTCCCCCCTCCTCAGTCTCTAATAAACCCTAAACCCCTCCAGAGCATATAGAGCCACAGCTCAGCGACGTTATTGGGGCTTTCAGCAGCAGCTCTTTGTGTGTGTTCTGTCCAGAGCCCAGTACAGCTTCAGGGACCCAGCTAATATACTGTCCAGAGCAGGGGCCCAGCTAATAAACTGTCCGGAGCCCAGTACAGCTTCAGGGGCCCAGCTAATATACTGTCCAGAGCCCAGTACAGCTTCAGGGACCCAGCTAATAAACTGTCCGGAGCCCAGTACAGCTTCAGGGGCCCAGCTAATAAACTGTCCGGAGCCCAGTACAGCTTCAGGGGCCCAGCTAATAAACTGTCCGGAGCCCAGTACAGCTTCAGGGGCCCAGCTAATAAACTGTCCAGAGCCCAGTACAGCTTCAGGGGCCCAGCTAATAAACTGTCCGGAGCCCAGTACAGCTTCAGGGGCCCAGTACAGCTTCCGGAGCCCAGTACAGCTTCAGGGGCCCAGCTAATAAACTGTCCAGAGCCCAGTACAGCTTCAGGGGCCCAGCTAATAAACTGACCAGAGCAGGGGCCCAGCTAATAAACTGTCCGGAGCCCAGTACAGCTTCAGGGACCCAGCTAATAAACTGTCCGGAGCCCAGTACAGCTTCAGGGGCCCAGCTAATAAACTGACCAGAGCAGGGGCCCAGCTAATAAACTGTCCGGAGCCCAGTACAGCTTCAAGGGCCCAGCTAATAAACTGTCCGGAGCCAAGTACAGCTTCAGGAGCCCAGCTAATAAACTGTCCAGTGCCCAGTACAGCTTCAGGGGCCCAGCTAATAAACTGTCCGGAGCCCAGTACAGCTTCAGGGGCCCAGCTAATAAACTGTCCAGAGCCCAGTACAGCTTCAGGGACCCAGCTAATAAACTGTCCAGAGCCCAGTACAGCTTCAGGGGCCCAGCTAATAAACACTCCGGAGCCAACAGGACTGAACGGGAGATCACCATTACAACTGACAGATTTACCATGCTCTGATGTGCTGTTCACTTCTACACCTGCTAGTTAGCATACCGCTACGCTAGGACCACTACCACCCCATAGACTGGGCATTACAGCCTGTTAGCATACCGCTACACTAGGAGCGCTACCACCCCATAGACTGGGCATTACAGCATGTTAGCATACCGCTACACTAGGACCGCTAGGGCTCCTTGGAGGGTGCATTACTGTGTGTTAGCATCCCGCCAGGACCCCATGGACAGAACACTACAGCAGGGCCTACAGTACTGTTGAGGGAGGCAGGCCTCTGTGCTAGCTGGAGTGGGTGGCCAGTGCTAGCTGGAGTGGGTGGCCAGTGCTAGCTGGAGTGGGTGGCCAGTGCTAGCTGGAGTGGGTGGCCAGTGCTAGCTGGAGTGGGTGGCCAGTGCTAGCTGGAGTGGGTGGCCAGTGCTAGCTGGAGTGGGTGGCCAGTGCTAGCTGGAGTGGGTGGCCAGTAAAGAAACAAGGGGCTTGTAGTTAAGTGTAACAGCATTGGAATGCTCCCATAAAGTTCCAATTTAACGTTTCGACCGGAAGGTCTTCGTCAGGCCTGAGTGACAATAAACTGGTTGGGTTGGATGGACTGGAGGTGTGTCCACTACTGTTAAACAGTGCAGTGTTAACAAATGATCAATGCCGTCATTGTAAATAAGAATGTGTTCTTAGTTGACCTGCCAGTGGTGAAATAAAGCTCAAATAAAAAGTTAAAAAACCAGTGAAGTGTGTGAACCCACCGTATCCAGTCTGCGAGACCAGCTCTGCAGCGCCCCCTATAGGTTTGGTGAAGACCCCCACGATGCCTTTCCCCACCCCAGAGATGACCCCCTTGGCCTTGCTGCCTGCTGAAGTCTGCATCTCTGAACCCCGCTGGAAGTTCTGCCTGGGTTGGTCCACGATGCCAGCTATCGCTCCTGGAGAGAACAGAGTATCATGTATTACCACAGAGTATCATGTATTACCACAGAGTATAATGTATTACAACAGAGTATCATGTATTACAACAGAGTATCATGTATTACAACAGAGTATCATGTATTTCAACAGAGTATCATGTATTAGAACAGAGTATCATGTATTAGAACAGAGTATCATGTATTAGAACAGAGTATCATGTATTAATCACAGAGTATAATGTATTACAACAGAGTATCATGTATTACAACAGAGTATAATGTATTACAACAGAGTATAATGTATTACCACAGAGTATAATGTATTACAACAGAGTATCATGTATTACAACAGAGTATCATGTATTAGAACAGAGTATCATGTATTAATCACAGAGTATAATGTATTACAACAGAGTATAATGTATTACCACAGAGTATCATGTATTACCACAGAGTATCATGTATTACAACAGAGTATCATGTATTACCACAGAGTATCATGTATTACCACTGAGTATCATGTATTACAACAGAGTATCATGTATCATGTATTACAACAGAGTATCATGTATTACAACAGAGTATCATGTATTAGAACAGAGTATCATGTATTACCATAGAATATCATGTATTAGAACAGAGTATCATGTATTAATCACAGAGTATAATGTATTACAACAGAGTATAATGTATTACCACAGAGTATCATGTATTACCACAGAGTATCATGTATTACAACAGAGTATCATGTATTACAACAGAGTATCATGTATTACAACAGAGTATCATGTATTTCAACAGAGTATCATGTATTAGAACAGAGTATCATGTATTAATCACAGAGTATAATGTATTACAACAGAGTATCATGTATTACAACAGAGTATAATGTATTACAACAGAGTATAATGTATTACCACAGAGTATAATGTATTACAACAGAGTATCATGTATTACAACAGAGTATCATGTATTAGAACAGAGTATCATGTATTAATCACAGAGTATAATGTATTACAACAGAGTATAATGTATTACCACAGAGTATCATGTATTACCACAGAGTATCATGTATTACAACAGAGTATCATGTATTACCACAGAGTATCATGTATTACCACTGAGTATCATGTATTACAACAGAGTATCATGTATCATGTATTACAACAGAGTATCATGTATTACAACAGAGTATCATGTATTAGAACAGAGTATCATGTATTACCATAGAATATCATGTATTAGAACAGAGTATCATGTATTAATCACAGAGTATAATGTATTACAACAGAGTATAATGTATTACCACAGAGTATCATGTATTACCACAGAGTATCATGTATTACAACAGAGTATCATGTATTACAACAGAGTATCATGTATTACAACAGAGTATCATGTATTACAACAGAGTATCATGTATCATGTATTACAACAGAGTATCATGTATTACAACAGAGTATCATGTATTAGAACAGAGTATCATGTATTACCATAGAATATCATGTATTAGAACAGAGTATCATGTATTAGAACAGAGTATCATGTATTACAACAGTCTCATGTATTACAACAGAGTATCATGTATTACAACAGTCTCATGTATTACAACAGAGTATCATGTATTAGAACAGAGTATCATGTATTAGAACAGAGTATCATGTATTACAACAGAGTATCATGTATTAGAACAGAGTATCATGTATTACAACAGAGTATCATGTATTACAACAGAGTATCATGTATTACAACAGTATCATGTATATTTTATTTTTTCATACCCCCTGTGGGAATCAACATTTTTCATACTGGGAATCGACTGAGCTACATCCCTGCCGGCCATTCCCTCCCCTACCCTGGACGACACTGGGCCAATTGTGCGCCGCCCCATGGGACTCCCGGTCACGGCCGGCTACGACAGAGCCTGGATTCGAACCAGGATCTCTAGTGACACAGCTAGCACTGCGATGCAGCGCCTCTAGTGGCGCCTTAGACCACTGCGCCAATCACAACATGGTCCTTGGAGCCAGATCTCCCCTGTCACAAGCAGCTGTTTCTCTAGTGTCATGTCTTTGAAACGGTGAGACCCTAGGTGTTTATTGGGACCATGCTGGTCTGTCTCCACGGTACCTACTGACTGACTGACTGTCTCCACTGTACCTACTGACTGACTGACTGTCTCCACTGTACCTACTGACTGACTGACTGGCTGACTGTCTCCACTGTACCTACTGACTGACTGTCTGGCTGACTGTCTCCACTGTACCTACTGACTGACTGACTGTCTCCACTGTACCTACTGACTGACTGACTGTCTCCACTGTACCTACTGACTGACTGTCTGGCTGACTGTCTCCACTGTACCTACTGACTGACTGACTGACTGACTGTCTCCACTGTACCTACTGACTGACTGACTGTCTCCACTGTACCTACTGACTGACTGACTGACTGTCTCCACTGTACCTACTGACTGACTCTCTCCACTGTACCTACTGACTGACTGACTGTCTCCACTGTACCTACTGACTGACTGACTGTCTCCACTGTACCTACTGACTGACTGACTGACTGACTGACTGTCTCCACTGTACCTACTGACTGACTGACTGTCTCCACTGTACCTACTGACTGACTGACTGACTGTCTCCACTGTACCTACTGACTGACTCTCTCCACTGTACCTACTGACTGACTGACTGTCTCCACTGTACCTACTGACTGACTGACTGTCTCCACTGTACCTACTGACTGACTGACTGTCTCCACTGTACCTACTGACTGACTGACTGACTGACTGACTGTCTCCACTGTACCTACTGACTGACTGTCTGGCTGACTGTCTCCACTGTACCTACTGACTGACTGACTGTCTCCACTGTACCTACTGACTGACTGACTGTCTCCACTGTACCTACTGACTGACTGACTGACTGTCTCCACTGTACCTACTGACTGACTGTCTGGCTGACTGTCTCCACTGTACCTACTGACTGACTGACTGACTGACTGTCTCCACTGTACCTACTGACTGACTGACTGTCTCCACTGTACCTACTGACTGACTGACTGACTGTCTCCACTGTACCTACTGACTGACTGTCTCCACTGTACCTACTGACTGACTGACTGTCTCCACTGTACCTACTGACTGACTGACTGTCTCTACTGTACCTACTGACTGACTGACTGTCTCCACTGTACCTACTGACTGACTGACTGACTGTCTCCACTGTACCTACTGACTGACTGTCTGGCTGACTGTCTCCACTGTACCTACTGACTGACTGACTGTCTCCACTGTACCTACTGACTGACTGACTGTCTCCACTGTACCTACTGACTGACTGACTGACTGTCTCCACTGTACCTACTGACTGACTGTCTGGCTGACTGTCTCCACTGTACCTACTGACTGACTGACTGACTGACTGACTGTCTCCACTGTACCTACTGACTGACTGACTGTCTCCACTGTACCTACTGACTGACTGACTGTCTCCACTGTACCTACTGACTGACTGACTGACTGACTGTCTCCACTGTCTCCACTGTACCTACTGACTGACTGACTGTCTCCACTGTACCTACTGACTGACTGACTGTCCCCACTGTACCTACTGACTGACTGACTGTCTCCACTGTACCTACTGACTGACTGACTGTCTCCACTGTACCTACTGACTGACTGACTGACTGTCTCCACTGTACCTACTGATTACGTGACTTCCGTCTCGCTTCCGCATTGTCTCCGTGCTGCTGTGCTGTTTGTTGCTACTTGGCTACCTGCCAAACTATTCACGTTTTACTTTTAATAAACGTTTAATCAATCTCTGTGTTCAACAAATTTACCAACTTTTTAGTTTTGTCCTCACTCATCTTTTTTCGTTAAACTTTTTCACCCCGGACGTTTTATCCCGAGACAGAAGAGTCATTTTCCTGTGCGTTTTAGCTGCCAATTTTACTTTATTTTCCTTTTTTCCATCGCAACTTTTTTCCCTTATTCAACTTTTTAACTCCGGACGCTTTATCTGGACATGGTTCGTCAACATCTTCAACAGCCGAAGCTAAGTAGTAACATTAACATGATGTCTTCTAATTGCAGTCGCTGTACTCATAATATACAGGAGAACGATCGCCTTACGGCGAGAATAGCTGTGCTACAAGCCCAGCTTCAGACGCAATCGTTAGGCAAGGGTAATTTCAGTGTAGGAAAGGAAGAAACAGCGTCTGTGCCACCAGTAAGTACAGACAGTAACGTTAGTATAAATCCCCCCGCACAGTCCCCGCAGTCGGACAACTTTCTCATGGCTTCTGGAGGGAAATACTGTTGGAATGCTCAACCGGTGTCGCTCATTCAGCCGACAGAAACTTTCAACCGGTTTTCCCCATTATGTAGCGAGTCGGAGTCTGAGTCTGAGTCTTCTCTTGTCTCTACTCCTCCCGTTACGGGGTCTGAGACGCCGAAGGCTCCCACCATTAGCTCTGACAAATTGAAAACCCTAGTCATTGGCGACTCCATTACCCGCAGTATTAGACTTAAAACGAATCACCCAGCGATCATACACTGTTTACCAGGGGGCAGGGCTACCGACGTTAAGGCTAATCTAAAGATGGTGCTGGCTAAAGCTAAAACTGGCGAGTGTAGAGAGTATAGAGATATTGTTATCCACGTCGGCACCAACGATGTTAGGATGAAACAGTCAGAGGTCACCAAGTGCAACATAGCTTCAGCTTGTAAATCAGCTAGAAAGATGTGTCGGCATCGAGTAATTGTCTCTGGGCCCCTCCCAGTTAGGGGAAGTGACGAGCTCTACAGCAGAGTCTCAGCACTCAATCGCTGGTTGAAAACTGTTTTCTGCCCCTCCCAAAAGATAACATTTGTGGATAATTGGCCCTCTTTCTGGGACTCACCCACAAACAGGACCAAGCCTGACCTGCTGAGGAGTGACGGACTCCATCCTAGCTGGAGGGGTGCTCTCCTCTTATCTACCAACATAGATAGGGCTCTAACTCCTCTAGCCCCACAGTGAAATAGGGTGCAGGCCAGGCAGCAGGCTGTTAGCCAACCTGCCAGCTTAGTGGAGTCTGCCAATAGCATAGTCAGTGTAGTCAGCTCAGCCATACCCATTGAGACTGTGTCTGTGCCTCGACCTAGGTTGGGCAAAACTAAACATGGCGGTGTTCACCCCTAGCAATCTTATTAGGATAAAGACCTCCTCCATTCCTGCCATTATTGAAAGAGATCGTGATACCTCACATCTCAAAATAGGGTTACTTAATGTTAGATCCCTCACTTCAAAGGCAGTCATAGTCAGTGAACTAATCACTGATCATAATCTTGATGTGATTGGCCTGACTGAAACATGGCTTAAGCCTGATGAATTTGCTGTGTTAAATGAGGCCTCACCTCCTGGTTACACTAGTGACCATATTCCCGTGCATCCCGCAAAGGCGGAGGTGTTGCTAACATTTACGATAGCAAATTTCAATTTACAAAAAAAAAATGGCGTTTTCATCTTTTGAGCTTCTAGTCATGAAATCTATGCAGCCTACTCAATCACTTTTTATAGCTACTGTTTACAGGCCTCCTGGGCCATATACAGCGTTCCTCTTTGAGTTTCCTGAATTCCTATCAGACCTTGTAGTCATAGCAGATCATATTCTAATTTTTGGTGATTTTAATATTCACATGGAGAAGTCCACAGACCCACTCCAAAAGTCTTTCGGAGCCATCATCGACTCAGTGGGTTTTGTCCAACATGTCTCTGGACCTACTCACTGCCACAGTCATACTCTGGACCTAGTTTTGTCCCATGGAATAAATGTTGTAGATCTTAATGTTTTTCCACAAAATTCTGGACTATCGGACCACCATTTTATTACGTTTGCAATCGCAACAAATAATCTGCTCAGACCCCAACCAAGGAGCATCAAAAGTCGTGCTATAAATTCTCAGACAACACAAAAATTCCTTGATGCCCTTCCAGACTCCTTCTGCCTACCCAAGGACGTCAGAGGACAAAAATCAGTTAACCACTTAACTGAGGAACTCAATTTAACCTTGCGCAATACCCTAGATGCAGTTGCACCCCTAAAAACGAAAAACATTTGTCATAAGAAACTAGCTCCCTGGTATACAGAAAATACCCGAGCTTTAAAGCAAGCTTCCAGGAAATTGGAACGGAAATGGCGCCACACCAAACTGGAAGTCTTCCGACTAGCTTGGAAAGACAGTACCGTGCAGTACCGAAGAGCCCTCACTGCTGCTCGATCATCCTACTTTTCCAACTTAATCGAGGAAAATAAGAATAATCCAAAATTTCTTTTTGATACTGTTGCAAAGCTAACTAAAAAGCAGCATTCCCCAAGAGAGGATGGCTTTCACTTCAGCAGTAATAAATTCATGAACTTCTTTGAGGAAAAGATCATGACCATTAGAAAGCAAATTACGGACTCCTCTTTGAATCTGCGTATTCCTCCAGGGCTTAGCTGTCCTGGATCTGCGCAGATCTGCGAGGGCCTGGGATCGGGAGAGACACTTAAGTGTTTTAGTACTATATCTCTTGACACAATGATGAAAATAATCATGGCCTCTAAACCTTCAAGCTGCATACTGGATCCTATTCCTACTAAACTGCTGAAGGAGCTGCTTCCTGTGCTTGGCCCTCCTATGTTGAACATAATAAACAGCTCTCTATCCACCGGATGTGTACCAAACTCACTAAAAGTGGCAGTGATAAAGCCTCTCTTGAAAAAGCCAAACCTTGACCCGGAAAATATAAAAAACTATCGGCCTATATCGAATCTTCCATTCCTCTCAAAACTTTTAGAAAAAGCTGTTGCGCAGCAATTCACTGCCTTTCTGAAGACAAACAATGTGTACGAAATGCTTCAGTCTGGTTTTAGACCCCATCATAGCACTGAGACTGCACTTGTGAAGGTGGTAAATGACCTTTTAATGGCGTCAGACCGAGGCTCTGCATCTGTCCTCGTGCTACTAGACCTTAGTGCTGCCTTTGACACCATCGATCACCACATTCTTTTGGAGAGACTGGAAACCCAAATTGGTCTACACGGACAAGTTCTGGCCTGGTTTAGATCTTACCTGTCGGAAAGATATCAGTTTGTCTCTGTGAATGGTCTGTCCTCCGACAAATCAACTGTACATTTCGGTGTTCCTCAAGGTTCCGTTTTAGGACCACTATTGTTTTCACTATATATTTTACCTCTTGGGGATGTTATTCGAAAACATAATGTTAACTTTCACTGCTATGCGGATGACACACAGCTGTACATTTCAATGAAACATGGTGAAGCCCCAAAATTGCCCTCGCTAGAAGCCTGTGTTTCAGACATAAGGAAGTGGATGGCTGAAAACTTTTTACTTTTAAACTCGGACAAAACAGAGATGCTTGTTCTAGGTCCCAAGAAACAAAGAGATCTTCTGTTAAATCTGACAATTCATCTTGATGGTTGTAAAGTCGTCTCAAATAAAACTGTGAAGGACCTCGGCGTTACTCTTGACCCTGATTCTCTTTTGACGAACATATCAAGACTGTTTCAAGGACAGCTTTTTTCCATCTACGTAACATTGCAAAAATCAGAAATTTTCTGTCCAAAAATGATGCAGAAAAATTAATCCATGCATTTGTTACTTCTAGGTTAGACTACTGCAATGCTCTATTTTCCGGCTACCCGGATAAAGCACTAAATAAACTTCAGTTAGTGCTAAATACGGCTGCTAGAATCCTGACTAGAACCAAGAAATTTGATCATATTACTCCAGTGCTAGCTTCCCTACACTGGCTTCCTGTTAAGGCAAGGGCTGATTTCAAGGTTTTACTGTTAACCTATAAAGCGTTACATGGGCTTGCTCCTACCTATCTTTCCGAGTTGGTCCTGCCGTACATACCAATACGTACGCTACGGTCACAAGACGCAGGCCTCCTAATTGTCCCTAGAATTTCTAAGCAAACAGCGGGAGGCAGGGCTTTCTCCTATAGATCTCCATTTTTATGGAACAGTCTGCCTACCCATGTGAGAGACGCAGACTCGGTCTCAACCTTTAAGTCTTTACTGAAGACTTATCTCTTCAGTAGGTCATATGATTGAGTGTAGTCTGGCCCAGGAGTGTGAAGGTGAACGGAAAGGCTCTGGAGCAACGAACAGCCCTTGCTGTCTCTGCCGGGCCGGTTCCCCTCTCCACTGGGGTTCTCTGCCTCTAACCCTGTTGCAGGGGCTGAGTCACTGGCTTGCTGGTGCTCTTTCATGCCGTCCCTGGGAGGGGTGCGTCACTTGAGTGGGTTGAGTTACTGACGTGATCTTCCTGTCTGGGTTGGCGCCCCTTGGTTTGTGCTGTGGTGGAGACCTCTGTGGGCTATACTCGGCCTTGTCTCAGGATTGTAAGTTGGTGGTTGAGGATATCCCTCTAGTGGTGCGGGGGCTGTGCTTTGGCAGAGTGGGTGGGGTTATATCCTTCCTGTTTGGCCCTGTCCGGGGTTTCTTCGGATGGGGCCACAGTGTCTCCGGACCGCTCCTGTCTCAGCCTCCAGTATTTATGCTGCAGTAGTTTATGTGTCGGGGGGCTGGGGTTAGTTGGTTATACCTGGAGTACTTCTCCTGTCTTATCCAGTGTCCTGTGTGAATTTAAGTATGCTCTCTCTAATTCTCTCGTTCTCTCTTTCTCTCTGAGAACCTGAGCCCTAGGACCATACGTCAGGACTACCGGGCATGATGACACCTTGCTGTCCCCAGTCCGCCTGGCCTTGCTGCTATTCCAGTTTCAACTGTTCTGCCTGCGGTTACGAAACCCCTACCTGTCCCAGACCTGCTGTTTTCAACTCTTAATGATCGGCATGAAAAGCCAACTGAGAGACCTGAGCACCTAGGACCATACGTCGGGACTACCGGCCGTGGTGACTCCTTGCTGTCCCCAGTCCGCCTGGCCTTGCTGCTATTCCAGTTTCAACTGTTCTGCCTGCGGTTATGGAACCCCTACCTGTCCCAGACCTGCTGTTTTCAACTCTTAATGATCGGCTATGAAAAGCCAACTGAGATTTATTCCTGATTATTATTTGACCATGCTTGTCACTTATGAACATTTTTGAACATCTTGGCATGGTTCTGTTATAATCTTCACCCGGCACAGCCAGAAGAGGACTGGCCACCCTCATAGCCTGGTTCCTCTCTAGGTTTCTTCCTAGGTTTTCGCCTTTCTAGGGAGTTTTTCCTAGCCACCGTGCTTCTACACCTGCATTACTAGCTGTTTGGGGTTTTAGGCTGGGTTTCTGTACAGCACTTTGAGATATTAGCTGATGTAAGAAGGGCTATATAAAATAAAATTGATTGATTGATTGACTGACTGACTGACTGTCTCCACTGTACCTACTGACTGACTGTCTGGCTGACTGTCTCCACTGTACCTACTGACTGACTGACTGACTGTCTGACTGTCTCCACTGTACCTACTGACTGACTGTCTCCACTGTGCCTACTGACTGACTGACTGTCTCCACTGTACCTACCGACTGACTGACTGACTGACTGTCTCCACTGTACCTACGACCGACTGACCGTCTCCACTGTACCTGCCGACTGACCGACTGTCTCCACTGTACCTACTGACTGACTGACTGTCTCCACTGTACCTACTGACTGACTGACTGACTGACTGGCTGACTGTCTCCACTGTACCTACCGACTGACTGACCGACTGTCTCCACTGTACCTACGACCGACTGACTGACTGTCTCCACTGTACCTACTGACCGACCGACTGTCTCCACTGTACCTACCGACTGACTGACTATCTCCACTGTACCTACCGACTGACTGACTGTCTCCACTGTACCTACTGACTGACTGACTATCTCCACTGTACCTACTGACCGACTGACTGTCTCCACTGTACCTACGACTGACTGACTGTCTCCACTGTACCTACCGACCGACTGACTGACTGTCTCCACTGTACCTACCGACCGATTGACTGACTGACTGACTGTCTCCACTGTACCTACTGACTGACTGTCTGGCTGACTGTCTCCACTGTACCTACTGACTGACCGACTGACTGTCTCCACTGTCTCTACTGTACCTACTGACCGATCCCCACTGTACCTACTGACTGACCGACTGTCTCCACTGTACCTACCGACTGATTGACTGACTGACTGACTGTCTCCACTGTACCTACTGACTGACTGTCTGGCTGACTGTCTCCACTGTACCTACTGACTGACTGACTGACTGTCTCCACTGTACCTACCGACTGACTGACTGTCTCCACTGTACCTACTGACTGACTGACCGACTGACTGTCTCCACTGTACCTGACTGACCGACTGACTGTCTCCACTGTACCTACCGACCGACTGACTGTCTCCACTGTACCTGACCGACTGACTGACTGACTGTCTCCACTGTACCTACTGACCGACTGACTGTCTCCACTGTACCTGCCGACTGACTGACTGACTGACTGTCTCCACTGTACCTGCCGACTGACCGTCTGGCTGACTGTCTCCACTGTACCTACCGACTGACTGACCGACTGTCGCCTGTCTCCACTGTACCTGCCGACTGACTGACCGACTGTCTCCACGTACCTACCGACTGACTGACTGTCTCCACCGTACCTGACTGACTGACCGACTGACTGTCTCCACTGTACCTACTGACTGACTGTCTGGCTGACTGTCTCCACTGTACCTACTGACTGACTGACTGACTGTCTGACTGTCTCCACTGTACCTACTGACTGACTGACTGTCTCCACTGTACCTACTGACTGACTGACAGTCAGTAGGTACAGTGGAGACAGTTAGTCAGTCAGTAGGTACAGTGGAGACAGTTAGTCAGTCAGTAGGTACAGTGGGGACAGTCAGTCAGTCAGTAGGTACAGTAGAGACAGTGGAGACAGTCAGCCAGACAGTCAGTCAGTAGGTACAGTGGAGACAGTTAGTCAGTCAGTAGGTACAGTGGAGACAGTTAGTCAGTCAGTAGGTACAGTGGGGACAGTCAGTCAGTCAGTAGGTACAGTAGAGACAGTGGAGACAGTCAGTCAGTCAGTCAGTAGGTACAGTGGAGACAGTCGGTCAGTCAGTAGGTACAGTGGAGACAGTCAGTCAGTCAGTAGGTACAGTGGAGACAGGCAGACAGTCAGTCAGTCAGTCAGTAGGTACAGTGGAGACAGTCAGCCAGACAGTCAGTCAGTAGGTACAGTGGAGACAGTCAGTCAGTCAGTCAATCAGTCAGTAGGTACAGTGGAGACAGTCAGTCAGTCAGTAGGTACAGTGGGGACAGTCAGTCAGTCAGTAGGTACAGTAGAGACAGTGGAGACAGTCAGTCAGTCAGTCAGTAGGTACAGTGGAGACAGTCAGTCAGTCAGTAGGTACAGTGGAGACAGTCAGTCAGTCAGTAGGTACAGTGGAGACAGGCAGACAGTCAGTCAGTCAGTCAGTAGGTACAGTGGAGACAGTCAGCCAGACAGTCAGTCAGTAGGTACAGTGGAGACAGTCAGTCAGTCAATCAGTCAGTAGGTACAGTGGAGACAGTCAGTCAGTCAGTCAGTAGGTACAGTGGAGACAGTCAGTCAGTCAGTAGGTACAGTGGAGACAGTCAGTCAGTCAGTAGGTACAGTGGAGATAGTCAGTCAGTCAGTAGGTACAGTGGAGACAGTCAGTCAGTCAGTAGGTACAGTGGAGATAGTCAGTCAGTCAGTAGGTACAGTGGAGACAGTCAGTCAGTCAGTAGGTACAGTGGAGACAGTCAGTCAGTCAGTAGGTACAGTGGAGACAGTCAGTCAGTCAGTCAGTAGGTACAGTGGAGACAGTCAGCCAGTCAGTCAGTCAGTCAGTCAGTCAGTAGGTACAGTGGAGACAGTCAGTCAGTCAGTAGGTACAGTGGAGACAGTTAGTCAGTCAGTAGGTACAGTGGAGACAGTTAGTCAGTCAGTAGGTACAGTGGGGACAGTCAGTCAGTCAGTAGGTACAGTAGAGACAGTGGAGACAGTCAGTCAGTCAGTCAGTAGGTACAGTGGAGACAGTCAGTCAGTCAGTAGGTACAGTGGAGACAGTCAGTCAGTCAGTAGGTACAGTGGAGACAGGCAGACAGTCAGTCAGTCAGTCAGTAGGTACAGTGGAGACAGTCAGCCAGACAGTCAGTCAGTAGGTACAGTGGAGACAGTCAGTCAGTCAGTCAATCAGTCAGTAGGTACAGTGGAGACAGTCAGTCAGTCAGTAGGTACAGTGGGGACAGTCAGTCAGTCAGTAGGTACAGTAGAGACAGTGGAGACAGTCAGTCAGTCAGTCAGTAGGTACAGTGGAGACAGTCAGTCAGTCAGTAGGTACAGTGGAGACAGTCAGTCAGTCAGTAGGTACAGTGGAGACAGTCAGTCAGTCAGTAGGTACAGTGGAGACAGGCAGACAGTCAGTCAGTCAGTCAGTAGGTACAGTGGAGACAGTCAGCCAGACAGTCAGTCAGTAGGTACAGTGGAGACAGTCAGTCAGTCAATCAGTCAGTAGGTACAGTGGAGACAGTCAGTCAGTCAGTCAGTAGGTACAGTGGAGACAGTCAGTCAGTCAGTAGGTACAGTGGAGACAGTCAGTCAGTCAGTAGGTACAGTGGAGATAGTCAGTCAGTCAGTAGGTACAGTGGAGACAGTCAGTCAGTCAGTAGGTACAGTGGAGAGAGTCAGTCAGTAGGTACAGTGGAGACAGTCAGTCAGTCAGTAGGTACAGTGGAGATAGTCAGTCAGTCAGTAGGTACAGTGGAGACAGTCAGTCAGTCAGTCAGTAGGTACAGTGGAGACAGTCAGTCAGTCAGTAGGTACAGTGGAGACAGTCAGTCAGTCAGTCAGTAGGTACAGTGGAGACAGTCAGTCAGTCAGTAGGTACAGTGGAGATAGTCAGTCAGTCAGTAGGTACAGTGGAGATAGTCAGTCAGTCAGTAGGTACAGTGGAGACAGTCAGTCAGTCAGTAGGTACAGTGGAGACAGTCAGTCAGTCAGTCAGTAGGTACAGTGGAGACAGTCAGTCAGTCAGTCAGTAGGTACAGTGGAGACAGTCAGCCAGTCAGTCAGTCAGTCAGTCAGTCAGTAGGTACAGTGGAGACAGTCAGTCAGTCAGTAGGTACAGTGGAGACAGTCAGTCAGTCAGTAGGTACAGTGGAGACAGTCAGTCAGTCAGTAGGTACAGTGGAGACAGTCAGTCAGTCAGTCAGTCAGTAGGTACAGTGGAGACAGTCAGTCAGTCAGTAGGCACAGTGGAGACAGTCAGTCAGTAGGTACAGTGGAGACAGTCAGACAGTCAGTCAGTCAGTCAGTAGGTACAGTGGAGACAGTCAGCCAGACAGTCAGTCAGTAGGTACAGTGGAGACAGTCAGTCAGTCAGTCAGTAGGTACAGTGGAGACAGTCAGTCAGTCAGTCAGTAGGTACAGTGGAGACAGTCAGTCAGTCAGTAGGTACAGTGGAGACAGTCAGTCAGTCAGTAGGTACAGTGGGGACAGTCAGTCAGTCAGTAGGTACAGTGGAGACAGTCAGTCAGTCAGTAGGTACAGTGGAGACAGTGGAGACAGTCAGTCAGTCAGTCAGTCAGTAGGTACAGTGGAGACAGTCAGTCAGTCAGTAGGTACAGTGGAGACAGTCAGTCAGTCAGTAGGTACAGTGGAGACAGTCAGACAGTCAGTCAGTCAGTCAGTAGGTACAGTGGAGACAGTCAGCCAGACA
>NC_059219.1:9601880-9604380 GCF_020615455.1 Coregonus clupeaformis
CCTTCACCCAGCCCCAGGCCTCCTTCACCCAGCCCTCCTTCACCCAGCCCCAGGCCTCCTTCACCCAGCCCCAGGCCTCCTTCACCCAGCTCCAGGCCTCCTTCACCCAGCCCCAGGCCTCCTTCACCCAGCCCCAGGCCTCCTTCACCCAGCTCCAGGCCTCCTTCACCCAGCTCCAGGCCTCCTTCACCCAGCCCCAGGCCTCCTTCACCCAGCTGGGAAGGACACAGATTCAGTAGCAGCTTTGACAGAGTCAGCCTCAAGAGCTCCACGGAACCCGACCGACTGGTGATGTCATCCTTCAGCGACACACTGGCCTCGCTCAGCAACACCCTGAACGCCAGATTCTGATTATACGTCCTGAGAGACAGATACCAATCAGTTATATTGATCCTTTAAAACAATTATTATTGATAAAACAATGCAAAAGGATGGATGGGGTTTACACAAAATGGTGTTTCAGTGCCCTCCAGTGGTAAAAGAGAACATGCCATGCATCCTTCGTCAGAGTCAACTATGACTTGGTAATGTTGTTGTTGCATATTATAATTAACTGCTCATTATTATCAATTATACATTACATTAAAACAAAGCAGAAATCATATATTTTATTATCATACAAATATATTGTCTTATTTTTCTCTCCTGTAGTAAGAGTTAGGGGTTAAGGGTTAGGGGTTAAAGGTTAAAGGTTAAGGGTTAAGGGTTAGGGGTTAGAGGTTAGGGGTTAAGGGTTAAGGGTTAGGGGTTAAGGGTTAAGGGTTAAGGGTTAGGGGTTAAGGGTTAAGGGTTAGGGGTTAGGGGTTAGGGGTTAAGGGTTAGGGGTTAAGGGTTAAGGGTTAGGGGTTAAGGGTTAAGGGTTAGGTGTTAAGGGTTAAGGGGTAAGGGTTAGGGGTTAAGGGTTAAGGGTTAGGGGTTAAGGCAGGGGTGTCAAACGTACGGCCCGCGGGCCGGATCCGGCCCGCAAACGGGTTTAATCCGGCCCGCGAGATGATTTTGAAAAAAAAAAAAAAAATTTTTTTTTTTTTTTTATACAAATGCGCTGCAATTTTTCAATAAAATAAACTGCTGTTCCAATTGCGTCCACTGGATGGCGCAATAGCAATTGCGTTAAGCAAGCAAACTGTTTATACCAGGGCAGAGCAAGTAGGTCAAGCACGTGCAGCCAATGAGCTACTTTGTTTTGCCCGCGATATTTATTACGGCTTCTACTTTTAACATTATGTGCTTTGGCACCCTCATTGCCCCAATATGTCTCTGTCAAAAAAGAGAAAAGTGGACGCAGAGTGCAGAGTGTTCCAAGAAAAATGGTCATCCTATTTAATCACGGAATTGAATGGGAAAGCTGTATGTTTGGTGTGTTCAGAGCATGTTGCAGTGCTGAAAGAATATAAGCTTCGTCGCCACTATGTGAGTCTTCATGCCGACAAATATGACAACTTTCAAGGACAGCGGAGATGAGAGAAGGTGAATGAACTGTTGGCGGGTCTGAAGAAACAGCAGTCTGTGTTTACTCACAGCCGAGACATCAGTGATGCTGCAGTGAAAGCTAGCTACCTCATTGCTAATGAAATCGCAGTGGCTTCAAAACCATTTAGTGAGGGTGAATTTGTAAAAACATGCATGATGAAGGCAGCGGAGATTGTGTGCCCTGAAAAGCGGCAGGCTTTTTGCAAATATCAGCCTGACAAGAAACACAGTTGCAGACAGGATTTCCGATCTTTCAGTGGATTTGGACAGCCAGTTGAAGCAAAAAGTAAAGTCATTTATTGCGTTTTGGTTGCAATTGATGAAAGCACGGACATTACAGATGTTGCACAACTGGCCATTTTTTCATCCGCAGAGTTGATGACACATTGACCGTCACCGAGGAGTTCGTGGAGTTGGTGCCGATGACAGATACAACGACAGCAGCTGATATTTTTACCGCACTCGCCGGGCGCGCTGGACAGGGTCGGAGTGAACTGGTCCCGCGCTGTCAGCCTGGCTACAGATGGTGCGCCCTCAATGATCGGGAAAAAAGCAGGCGTTGTGACAAAGTTCAGAGAGAAAGTGCAATCTGCAAATGGAGGGACGTGATTTTTTGACTTTTCACTGTATTTTGCACCAGGAGGCTTTGTGTTGCAAGTAATTAAAGATGGATAACGTCATGAAGGTGGTCATCCAAACTGTTAATTTCATCCGATCCAGAAGCCTGAATCACCGTCAGTTTGACAGCCTTCTCAGAGAGAAAGACCACATCTATGGCCTGCCATACCACACTGAGGTAAGATGGTTAAGCCGAGGTGCTGTGCTGAGGCGTTTCTTTGATTTACGAGAAGAAATTGAACAGTTCATGGAAGAAAAGGGCAAACCAGTGTTAGAATTTCATTCCGCAGAATAGATGCCGGACCTTGCATTTATGGTGGATGTTACAGAGCACCTGAATAACTTGAACAAACAGCTGCAAGGGCGCAACAAAGTTGTCACGCAGTATTATGACAGCATACGTTCTTTCAAG
>NC_059219.1:9609380-9626880 GCF_020615455.1 Coregonus clupeaformis
CGGGGTCGCTCCACTCTGGAGACGTCTGCAGGTCACTGGGCTGCAGACTGGAGCCAGGGGGCATGTTAGGGTTAGGACTGGTCTTCATTAGCAGGGTGGGTGGAGGCTCTCTCTGTCTGCAGTCAGGGAAGCTGGAGTGGTGGTGGTGGAGTCCATGGTGGAGGAAGGAGTTAGCAGGGAGGGGGCAGCAGTACACCTCTGTCCTGGGGGGTTCTGGGGGACAAATGGTCAACAGTTAATTGATGTTATTTGACCATTTAAAAAAAAAAAGACATTCACACAGTACATACATTTTAAAACATGTCTAGGTTAACACAATAAAGTCAATGACTTATTTCCATCGTGGTCCCTTAAAGTGCATGGTGCAATAAATGATATGGATACAGTCAGGCCCATAGGGTGCCATTCGTGACATAGACTTAGATTGAGAGTTGATTGAGGAACAACAGTCAGGAACAACTCAGGGCCCTACGTCCCAAGGTCGGAGTGTTTTATGTGGAGAGGTGTAATTCTAACACCGTGTCTGAGGTTGGCAGGAGGCATAACAGAGTGTGTGTGTGTGTGTGTGTGTGTGTGTCTGGCCCTACCCTTGACATTCTCCCTGAGCAGCATAGAGAGAGAGGTCTGGTTGTGGATGAGGACAGGGGTCTTCATTCAGCGTGACGTAGGTGATACCCAGGTGTTCCTGATACGTCATCACCAACGCTCTGGAACAACCAAACACTGAGTCATTTAACCACCAGCAGCACACCCAGCATCCCTCTATCCCCCACTAAGCCCAGAGGCCTGCAGGGTAGGGCCCTGATTGGAGGCAGGCCTGCATGGTAGGGCCCTGATTGGAGGCAGGCCTGCATGGTAGGGCCCTGATTGGAGGCAGGCCTGCAGGGTAGGGCCCTGATTGGAGGCAGGCCTGCAGGGTGGGACCCTGATTGGAGGCAGGCCTGCAGGGTGGGGCCCTGATTGGAGGCAGGCCTGCAGTGTAGGGCCCTGATTGGAGGCAGGCCTGAAGTGTAGCGCCCTGATTGGAGGCAGGCCTGCAGGGTAGGGCCCTGATTGGAGGCAGGCCTGCAGGGTAGGGCCCTGATTGGAGGCAGGCCTGCAGGGTAGGGCCCTGATTGGAGGCAGGCCTGCAGTGTAGGGCCCTGATTGGAGGCAGGCCTGCAGTGTAGGGCCCTGATTGGAGGCAGGCCTGCAGTGAGGGCCCTGATTGGAGGCACCTGGGGAGGGAGGGACACGCACAGACGCACACACACACATACATACACACACAGACACACACACACAGACACACACACGGACAGACAGAGGGAAACAAAGATGGGCCATGAAAGAACAAAAGACTGAAAGTATCTGTGGTGTAACCCATGTTGTAAAAATCACTTCTGAACTCACGGGCCCAATTATGAAGAGGAGGACGCTTTTTCTGTTTTCTTTGAGAGGAAAGCTGTCCAAACAGTGGTCTATAAGAGCCTGTGTTTAGGCCACCCCCGGAGAGAAGAGAGATAGAGAGATGGAGAGAAACAGACAGAGGGAGAGAGAGAGAGAGAGCGAGAAGTGGAAATGATGAGGATATCCCTTATGGCTCCAGTGCCAGTGTTTAACAGGGCATGACCACTAAAGGCTCTGTGCTATATGTCCCGTAGCCAGGGTCTGTTCTCTCTGTGTCCTGTAGTCACTCTGTTCTACCAGGGTCTGCTCTCTCTGTGTCCTGTAGTCACTCTGTTCTACCAGAGTCTGTTCTCTCTGTTCTACCAGGGTCTGTTCTCTCTGTGTCATGTAGTCACTCTGTTCTACCAGGGTCTGTTTTCTCTGTGTCCTGTAGTCACTCTGTTCTACCAGGGTCTGTTCTCTCTGTGTCCTATAGTCACTCTGTTCTACCAGGGTCTGTTCTCTCTGTGTCCTGTAGTCACTCTGTTCTACCAGGGTCTGTTCTCTCTGTGTCCTGTAGTCACTCTGTTCTACCAGGGTCTGTTCTCTCTGTGTCCTGTAGTCACCCTGTTCTACCAGGGTCTGTTCTCTCTGTGTCCTGTAGTCACTCTGTTCTACCAGGGTCTGTTCTCTCTGTGTCCTGTAGTCACTCTGTTCTACCAGGGTCTGTTCTCTCTGTGTCCTGTAGTCACTCTGTTCTACCAGGGTCTGTTCTCTCTGTGTCCTGTAGTCACTCTGTTCTACCAGGGTCTGTTCTCTCTGTGTCCTGTAGTCACTCTGTTCTACCAGGGTCTGTTCTCTCTGTGTCCTGTAGTCACTCTGTTCTACCAGGGTCTGTTCTCTCTGTGTCCTGTAGTCACTATGTTCTACCAGGGTCTGTTCTCTCTGTGTCCTGTAGTCACTCTGTTCTACCAGGGTCTGTTCTCTCTGTGTCCTGTAGTTTTTTATTTTATTTTTTATTTCCCCTTTATTTAACCAGGTAAACCAGTTGAGAACAGGTTCTCATTTACAACTGCGACCTGGCCAAGATAAAGCAAAGCAGTGCGATAAAAACAACAACACAGAGTTACATATGGGGTAAAAAACAAAACAAAGTCAAAAATACAACAGAAATAAATATATATATACAGTGTGTGCAAATGTAGCAAGTTATGGAGGTAAGGCAATAAATAGGCTATAGTGCAAAATAATTACAATTAGTATTAACACTGGGATGATAGATGTGCAAGAGATGATGTGCAAATAGAGATACTGGGGTGCAAATGAGCAAAATAAATAACAATATAGGGATGAGGTAGTTGGCGGGCTAATTTCAGATGGGCTGTGTACAGGTGCAGTGATCGGTAAGGTGCTCTGACAACTGATGCTTAAAGTTAGTGAGTGTCTCCAGCTTCAGAGATTTTTGCAATTTGTTCCAGTCATTGGCAGCAGAGAACTGGAAGGAATGGCGGCCAAAGGAGGTGTTGGCTTTGGGGATGACCAGTGAGATATACCTGCTGGAGCGCAGACTACGGGTGGGTGTTGCTATGGTGACCAATGAGCTAAGATAAGGCGGGGATTTGCCTAGCAGTGATTTATAGATGGCCTGGAGCCAGTGGGTTTGGCGACGAATATGTAGTGAGGACCAGCCAACAAGAGCGTACAGGTCACAGTGGTGGGTAGCGTATGGGGCTTTGGAGACAAAACGGATGGCACTGTGATAGACTACATCCAATTTGCTGAGTAGAGTGTTGGAGGCTATTTTGTAAATGACATCGCCGAAGTCAAGGATCGGTAGGATAGTCAGTTTTACGAGGGCATGTTTGGCAGCATGAGTGAAGGAGGCTTTGTTGCGAAATAGGAAACCGATTCTAGATTTAACTTTGGATTGGAGATTCTTAATGTGAGTCTGGAAGGAGAGTTTACAGTCTAACCAGACACCTAGATATTTGTAGTTGTCCACATACTCTAGGTCAGACCCGTCGAGAGTAGTGATTCTAGTCGGGTGGGCGGGTGCAAGCAGCGTTCGGTTGAAGAGCATGCATTTAGTTCTACTAGTGTTTAAGAGCAGTTGGAGGCTACTGAAGGAGTGTTGTATGGCATTGAAGCTCGTTTGGAGGTTTGTTAACACAGTGTCCAATGAAGGGCCAGATGTATACAAAATGGTGTCGTCTGCGTAGAGGTGGATCTGAGAGTCACCAGCAGCAAGAGCGACGTCATTGATATACACAGAGAAAAGAGTCGGCCCAAGAATTGAACCCTGTGGCACCCCCATAGAGACTGCCATAGGTCCAGACAACAGGCCCTCCGATTTGACACATTGAACTCTATCTGAGAAGTAGTTGGTGAACCAGGCGAGGCAGTCATTTGAGAAACCAAGGCTATTTAGTCTGCCAATAAGAATGCGGTGGTTGACAGAGTCGAAAGCCTTGGCCAGGTCAATGAAAACGGCTGCACAGTACTGTCTATTATCGATCGCGGTTATAATATCGTTTAGGACCTTGAGCGTGGCTGAAGTGCACCCATGACCAGCTCGGAAACCGGATTGCATAGCGGAGAAGGTACGGTGGGATTCGAAATGGTCGGTGATCTGTTTGTTGACTTGGCTTTCAAAAACTTTTTGAAAGGCAGGGCAGGATGGATATGGGTCTGTAACAGTTTGGATCTAGAGTGTCACCCCCTTTGAAGAGGGGGATGACCGCGGCAGCTTTCCAATCTCTGGGGATCTCAGACGTTACGAAAGAGAGGTTGAACAGGCTAGTAATAGGGGTTGCGACAATTTCGGCGGCTAGTTTTAGAAAGAAAGGGTCCAGATTGTCTAGCCCAGATGATTTGTAGGGGTCCAGATTTTGCAGCTCTTTCAGAACATTAGCTGTCTGGATTTGTGTGAAGGAGAAGCGGGGGGGGGCATGGGCAATTTGCAGCGGAGGGTGCAGAGCTGGTGGCCGGAGTAGTGGTAGCCAGGTGGAAAGCATGGCCAGCCGTAGCAAAATGCTTGTTGAAATTCTCGATTATTGTAGATTTATCGGTGGTGATAGTGTTTCCTAGCCTCAGTGCAGTGGGCAGCTGGGAGGAAGTGCTCTTATTTTCCATGGACTTTACAGTGTCCCAAAACTTTTTGGAGTTAGTGCTACAGGATGCAAATTTCTGTTTGAAAAAGTTAGCCTTTGCTTTCCTAACTGCTTGTGTATATTGGTTCCTAACTTCCCTGAAAAGTTGCATATCGCGGGGGCTATTTGATGCTAATGCAGTACGCCACAGGATGTTTTTGTGCTGGTCAAGGGCAGTCAAGTCTGAGGAGAACCAGGGGCTATATCTGTTCTTAGTTCTGTATTTTTTGAATGGGGCATGTTTATTTAAGATTGAGAGGAAATTACTTTTAAAGAACAACCAGGCATCCTCTACTGACGGAATGAGATATATCCATCCAGGAAACCTGGGCCAGGTCAATTAGGAAGGCCTGCTCGCTGAAGTGTTTTTGGGAGCGTTTGACAGTGATGAGGGGTGGTCGTTTGACCGCGGACCCGTTACGGACGCAGGCAATAAGGCAGTGATCGCTGAGATCCTGGTTGAAGACAGCGGAGGTGTATTTAGAGGGTAAGTTAGTCAGGATGATATCTATGAGGGTACCCATGTTTACGGATTTAGGGTTGTACCTGGTAGGTTCGTTGATAATTTGTGTGAGATTGAGGGCATCTAGTTTAGATTGTAGGATGGCCGGGGTGTTAAGCATATCCCAATTTAGGTCACCAAGCAGTACGAACTCTGAGGATAGATGGGGGGCAATCAATTCACATATGGTGTCCAGGGCACAGCTGGGGGCTGAGGGGGGTCTGTAGCAAGCGGCAACAGTGAGAGATTTATTTCTGGAAAGGTGGATTTTTAGAAGTAGAAGCTCAAACTGTTTGGGCACAGACCTGGATAGTGTGATAGAGCTCTGCAGGCTATCTCTACAGTAGATTGCAACTCCACCCCCTTTGGCAGTTCTATCTAGACGGAAAATGTTCTAGTTGAGGATGGACATTTCAGAATTTTTGGTGGCCTTCCTAAGCCAGGATTCAGACACTGCTAGAACATCAGGGTTGGCGGAGTGTGCTAACGCAGTGAATAACTCAAACTTAGGAAGTAGACTTCTGATGTTTACGTGCAGAAAACCAAGACTTTTACGGTTACAGAAGTCAACAAATGATAGCTCCTGGGGGAGTAGGAGTGATACTGGGGCTGCAGGGCCTGGGTTAGCCTCTACATCACCAGAGGAACAGAGGAGGACTAGAATAAGGATACGACTAAAGGCTTTAAGATCTGGTCTTCTAGTGCGTTGGGTACATAGAATAAAGGGGGCAGTTCTCCGGGCGTTGTAGAAAAGATTCAGGGCATTATGTACAGAAAAGGATATGGAAGGATATGAGTACAGTTCAGGTAACCCTAAGCGTTGGGTAACAATGAAAGAGATAGCATCACTGGAGGCACCGATTGAGCCGGTCTCGGCGTGTATGGGGGGTGGAACAAAGGAACTATTTGAGGCAGTTTGAGAGGGACTAGGGTTTCTACAGTGAAATTGTATAATAATAACTAACCCAAACAGCAATAGGCAAGGCATAATTGACATGAGAGAGAGGCATAAAGCAGTCACAGGTGTTATTAGAGAGAGCTAAGACAACAACTGGTAATAGCGATAACGTTTGGGCTGAGGCTAAACAGAATAAACAGGACAGGGTACCGTGTAAAGGAACAGTCCAGCAGGCATCAGCTGTGCAGCTGAGTGATCATAAGGTCCAGTGAACAGCAATATGTGAGTCCGAGAGCAGTTCAAATTGGTGCTTCAGCACAGCTAGCAGGGAGCACAGTTGTAGTTTGCGTGTGCTAGCGGGCCGGGGCTGGCAGATGGATCTTCGTGGTCGTCGCAACGGGAAGCCTGTTGAAACCACATCACAAGATTTCATCGGCAAACCAGTCGTGTTGGATCGGCGGGGCTCAGTGTCAACACTAGGAGGTCCCGTCAGGTTGACAGAGAGGTAGATAGCCGGGAGATGGGCCTGAGGCTAGCTCAAGGCTAACTGGTGCTTGCTATAGGGCAATGGTAATTAGCCAACAACAGGTTGCAGCTAGCTAGCTGGTTGCAATGATCCGGCGCTAGGGTCCAGTGATTCCGGCAGAAAGTCCAATAAGCTCTGGGTCGATAGCACGCTGTGCAGACTGGCCGACGAATTGTCCAGGCTAGAGCCAGGGTCTGTTCTCTCTGTGTCCTGTAGTCACTCTGTTCTACCAGGGTCTGTTCTCTCTGTGTCCTATAGTCACTCTGTTCTACCAGGGTCTGTTCTCTCTGTGTCCTGTAGTCACTCTGTTCTACCAGGGTCTGTTCTCTCTGTGTCCTGTAGTCACTCTGTTCTACCAGGGTCTGTTCTCTCTGTGTCCTGTAGTCACCCTGTTCTACCAGGGTCTGTTCTCTCTGTGTCCTGTAGTCACTCTGTTCTACCAGGGTCTGTTCTCTCTGTGTCCTATAGTCACTCTGTTCTACCAGGGTCTGTTCTCTCTGTGTCCTGTAGTCACTCTGTTCTACCAGGGTCTGTTCTCTCTGTGTCCTGTAGTCACTCTGTTCTACCAGGGTCTGTTCTCTCTGTGTCCTGTAGTCACCCTGTTCTACCAGGGTCTGTTCTCTCTGTGTCCTGTAGTCACTCTGTTCTACCAGGGTCTGTTCTCTCTGTGTCCTGTAGTCACTCTGTTCTACCAGGGTCTGTTCTCTCTGTGTCCTGTAGTCACTCTGCTCTACCAGGGTCTGTTCTCTCTGTGTCCTGTAGTCACTCTGTTCTACCAGGGTCTGTTCTCTCTGTGTCCTGTAGTCACTCTGTTCTACCAGGGTCTGTTCTCTCTGTGTCCTGTAGTCACTCTGTTCTACCAGGGTCTGTTCTCTCTGTGTCCTGTAGTCACTCTGTTCTACCAGGGTCTGTTCTCTCTGTGTCCTGTAGTCACTATGTTCTACCAGGGTCTGTTCTCTCTGTGTCCTGTAGTCACTCTGTTCTACCAGGGTCTGTTCTCTCTGTGTCCTGTAGTTTTTTATTTTATTTTTTATTTCCCCTTTATTTAACCAGGTAAACCAGTTGAGAACAGGTTCTCATTTACAACTGCGACCTGGCCAAGATAAAGCAAAGCAGTGCGATAAAAACAACAACACAGAGTTACATATGGGGTAAAACAAAACAAAGTCAAAAATACAACAGAAATAAATATATATATACAGTGTGTGCAAATGTAGCAAGTTATGGAGGTAAGGCAATAAATAGGCTATAGTGCAAAATAATTACAATTAGTATTAACACTGGGATGATAGATGTGCAAGATATGATGTGCAAATAGAGATACTGGGGTGCAAATGAGCAAAATAAATAACAATATAGGGATGAGGTAGTTGGGCGGGCTAATTTCAGATGGGCTGTGTACAGGTGCAGTGATCGGTAAGGTGCTCTGACAACTGATGCTTAAAGTTAGTGAGTGTCTCCAGCTTCAGAGATTTTTGCAATTTGTTCCAGTCATTGGCAGCAGAGAACTGGAAGGAATGGCGGCCAAAGGAGGTGTTGGCTTTGGGGATGACCAGTGAGATATACCTGCTGGAGCGCAGACTACGGGTGGGTGTTGCTATGGTGACCAATGAGCTAAGATAAGGCGGGGATTTGCCTAGCAGTGATTTATAGATGGCCTGGAGCCAGTGGGTTTGGCGACGAATATGTAGTGAGGACCAGCCAACAAGAGCGTACAGGTCACAGTGGTGGGTAGCGTATGGGGCTTTGGAGACAAAACGGATGGCACTGTGATAGACTACATCCAATTTGCTGAGTAGAGTGTTGGAGGCTATTTTGTAAATGACATCGCCGAAGTCAAGGATCGGTAGGATAGTCAGTTTTACGAGGGCATGTTTGGCAGCATGAGTGAAGGAGGCTTTGTTGCGAAATAGGAAACCGATTCTAGATTTAACTTTGGATTGGAGATTCTTAATGTGAGTCTGGAAGGAGAGTTTACAGTCTAACCAGACACCTAGATATTTGTAGTTGTCCACATACTCTAGGTCAGACCCGTCGAGAGTAGTGATTCTAGTCGGGTGGGCGGGTGCAAGCAGCGTTCGGTGGAAGAGCATGCATTTATTTCTACTAGTGTTTAAGAGCAGTTGGAGGCTACTGAAGGAGTGTTGTATGGCATTGAAGCTCGTTTGGAGGTTTGTTAACACAGTGTCCAATGAAGGGCCAGATGTATACAAAATGGTGTCGTCTGCGTAGAGGTGGATCTGAGAGTCACCAGCAGCAAGAGCGACGTCATTGATATACACAGAGAAAAGAGTCGGCCCAAGAATTGAACCCTGTGGCACCCCCATAGAGACTGCTATAGGTCCAGACAACAGGCCCTCCGATTTGACACATTGAACTCTATCTGAGAAGTAGTTGGTGAACCAGGCGAGGCAGTCATTTGAGAAACCAAGGCTATTTAGTCTGCCAATAAGAATGCAGTGGTTGACAGAGTCGAAAGCCTTGGCCAGGTCAATGAAAACGGCTGCACAGTACTGTCTATTATCGATCGCGGTTATAATATCGTTTAGGACCTTGAGCGTGGCTGAAGTGCACCCATGACCAGCTCGGAAACCGGATTGCATAGCGGAGAAGGTACGGTGGGATTCGAAATGGTCGGTGATCTGTTTGTTGACTTGGCTTTCAAAAACTTTTTGAAAGGCAGGGCAGGATGGATATGGGTCTGTAACAGTTTGGATCTAGGAGTGTCACCCCCTTTGAAGAGGGGGATGACCGCGGCAGCTTTCCAATCTCTGGGGATCTCAGACGTTACGAAAGAGAGGTTGAACAGGCTAGTAATAGGGGTTGCGACAATTTCGGCGGCTAGTTTTAGAAAGAAAGGGTCCAGATTGTCTAGCCCAGATGATTTGTAGGGGTCCAGATTTTGCAGCTCTTTCAGAACATTAGCTGTCTGGATTTGTGTGAAGGAGAAGCGGGGGGGGGCATGGGCAATTTGCAGCGGAGGGTGCAGAGCTGGTGGCCGGAGTAGTGGTAGCCAGGTGGAAAGCATGGCCAGCCGTAGCAAAATGCTTGTTGAAATTCTCGATTATTGTAGATTTATCGGTGGTGATAGTGTTTCCTAGCCTCAGTGCAGTGGGCAGCTGGGAGGAAGTGCTCTTATTTTCCATGGACTTTACAGTGTCCCAAAACTTTTTTGGAGTTAGTGCTACAGGATGCAAATTTCTGTTTGAAAAAGTTAGCCTTTGCTTTCCTAACTGCTTGTGTATATTGGTTCCTAACTTCCCTGAAAAGTTGCATATCGCGGGGGCTATTTGATGCTAATGCAGTACGCCACAGGATGTTTTTGTGCTGGTCAAGGGCAGTCAAGTCTGAGGAGAACCAGGGGCTATATCTGTTCTTAGTTCTGTATTTTTTGAATGGGGCATGTTTATTTAAGATTGAGAGGAAATTACTTTTAAAGAACAACCAGGCATCCTCTACTGACGGAATGAGATATATCCATCCAGGAAACCTGGGCCAGGTCAATTAGGAAGGCCTGCTCGCTGAAGTGTTTTTGGGAGCGTTTGACAGTGATGAGGGGTGGTCGTTTGACCGCGGACCCGTTACGGACGCAGGCAATAAGGCAGTGATCGCTGAGATCCTGGTTGAAGACAGCGGAGGTGTATTTAGAGGGTAAGTTAGTCAGGATGATATCTATGAGGGTACCCATGTTTACGGATTTAGGGTTGTACCTGGTAGGTTCGTTGATAATTTGTGTGAGATTGAGGGCATCTAGTTTAGATTGTAGGATGGCCGGGGTGTTAAGCATATCCCAATTTAGGTCACCAAGCAGTACGAACTCTGAGGATAGATGGGGGGCAATCAATTCACATATGGTGTCCAGGGCACAGCTGGGGGCTGAGGGGGTCTGTAGCAAGCGGCAACAGTGAGAGATTTATTTCTGGAAAGGTGGATTTTTAGAAGTAGAAGCTCAAACTGTTTGGGCACAGACCTGGATAGTGTGATAGAGCTCTGCAGGCTATCTCTACAGTAGATTGCAACTCCACCCCCTTTGGCAGTTCTATCTAGACGGAAAATGTTCTAGTTGAGGATGGACATTTCAGAATTTTTGGTGGCCTTCCTAAGCCAGGATTCAGACACTGCTAGAACATCAGGGTTGGCGGAGTGTGCTAACGCAGTGAATAACTCAAACTTAGGAAGTAGACTTCTGATGTTTACGTGCAGAAAACCAAGACTTTTACGGTTACAGAAGTCAACAAATGATAGCTCCTGGGGAGTAGGAGTGATACTGGGGGCTGCAGGGCCTGGGTTAGCCTCTACATCACCAGAGGAACAGAGGAGGACTAGAATAAGGATACGACTAAAGGCTTTAAGATCTGGTCTTCTAGTGCGTTGGGTACATAGAATAAAGGGGGCAGTTCTCCGGGCGTTGTAGAAAAGATTCAGGGCATTATGTACAGAAAAGGATATGGAAGGATATGAGTACAGTTCAGGTAACCCTAAGCGTTGGGTAACAATGAAAGAGATAGCATCACTGGAGGCACCGATTGAGCCGGTCTCGGCGTGTATGGGGGGTGGAACAAAGGAACTATTTGAGGCAGTTTGAGAGGGACTAGGGTTTCTACAGTGAAATTGTATAATAATAACTAACCCAAACAGCAATAGGCAAGGCATAATTGACATGGGAGAGAGGCATAAAGCAGTCACAGGTGTTATTAGAGAGAGCTAAGACAACAACTGGTAATAGCGATAACGTTTGGGCTGAGGCTAAACAGAATAAACAGGACAGGGTACCGTGTAAAGGAACAGTCCAGCAGGCATCAGCTGTGCAGCTGAGTGATCATAAGGTCCAGTGAACAGCAATATGTGAGTCCGAGAGCAGTTCAAATTGGTGCAAGGCATAATTGACATGGGAGAGAGGCATAAAGCAGTCACAGGTGTTATTAGAGAGAGCTAAGACAACAACTGGTAATAGCGATAACGTTTGGGCTGAGGCTAAACAGAATAAACAGGACAGGGTACCGTGTAAAGGAACAGTCCAGCAGGCATCAGCTGTGCAGCTGAGTGATCATAAGGTCCAGTGAACAGCAATATGTGAGTCCGAGAGCAGTTCAAATTGGTGCTTCAGCACAGCTAGCAGGGAGCACAGTTGTAGTTTGCGTGTGCTAGCGGGCCGGGGCTGGCAGATGGATCTTCGTGGTCGTCGCAACGGGAAGCCTGTTGAAACCACATCACACGATTTCATCGGCAAACCAGTCGTGTTGGATCGGCGGGGCTCAGTGTCAACACTAGGAGGTCCCGTCCGGTTGACAGAGAGGTAGATAGCCGGGAGATGGGCCTGAGGCTAGCTCAAGGCTAACTGGTGCTTGCTATAGGGCAATGGTAATTAGCCAACAACAGGTTGCAGCTAGCTAGCTGGTTGCGATGATCCGGCGCTAGGGTCCAGTGATTCCGGCAGAAAGTCCAATAAGCTCTGGGTCGATAGCACGCTGTGCAGACTGGCCGACGAATTGTCCAGGCTAGAGCCAGGGTCTGTTCTCTCTGTGTCCTGTAGTCACTCTGTTCTACCAGGGTCTGTTCTCTCTGTGTCCTGTAGTCACTCTGTTCTACCAGGGTCTGTTCTCTCTGTGTCCTGTAGTCACTCTGTTCTACCAGGGTCTGTTCTCTCTGTGTCCTGTAGTCACTCTGTTCTACCAGGGTCTGTTCTCTCTGTGTCCTGTAGTCACTCTGTTCTACCAGGGTCTGTTCTCTCTGTGTCCTGTAGTCACTCTGTTCTACCAGGGTCTGTTCTCTCTGTGTCCTGTAGTCACTCTGTTCTACCAGGGTATGTTCTCTCTGTGTCCTGTAGTCACTCTGTTCTACCAGGGTATGTTCTCTCTGTGTCCTGTAGTCACTCTGTTCTACCAGGGTATGTTCTCTCTGTGTCCTGTAGTCACTACCCACTCTGCTCTGCTCCACTCTGTTTCACCCACCTGGTGCTCAGGCCACTGCTGCTGCAGATCTCCCCAGGGACTGCCACACATTGCCTGGGGAAGTCAGGTCTGACGGGGGGCCGGGAGGCTCCAGGACCCAGGCCCAGCTACAGGCCCAGGGTCCTGGGTGGGCAGGCAGCTGAACAGCATGTGTCTGGTTGGTAGAGGGGATCGAGGGGTTCCCCGCTCCCCCTGTACCCCCTTTCGTAGCAGGTCCCAGCAGGCCACAGAGACTGGTCTGGAAGGTGTCTTCTCTCCG
The DNA here is from genome assembly GCF_020615455.1 of Coregonus clupeaformis. NCBI lineage: Eukaryota > Metazoa > Chordata > Actinopteri > Salmoniformes > Salmonidae > Coregonus > Coregonus clupeaformis. Next base: position 9,622,034 of record NC_059219.1, read on the forward strand.
GCTGGAGCCAGGCTGAACACTGCTGTTTCTGGGAGGGAACAGGCCTAGAGAAGAGAGGAGACTCTAGGTAATCTCCCAGTCTGTAGTCTAACATCACCGTGCCATTCTTCCCAGAGAGCTCAGGTCTAAACTGGTAGCAGGGTTCAGCATGCTGAGAGCAGTGAGTCGTTTGGTTCAGAGGGGGTTAGGCACTAAGCATGATGAACAGCCAACTAGAAAGACTGCTGTTGTTTGAGAGAGAGGGGGGATGGAGACGAGGTTCAAGTCAATCTGTGATTATGATGAATACATCAATCAGATAGAAGCGCTAAAATACTTGATGTCTATCAGGGGACCTCACTCACTGAGGGGACGCACACACACACTTAACACGCACACACACACACACACACAAACACACACACACACACACACACACACACACACACACACACACACACACACACACACACACACACACACACACACACAAACACACTCCCCTCTCCAACAAAGCCCAGCTCCTCTCGGCCGTTACCTCATAAATCACGGGTGCTATGGAAACAATGCTTTATTTGTTTCTGTTTCACAGACTATTACACATTTAGGGCTTTAAGTTAGTTTCCTGAAGATATCAGCCTTTAGACAGACTGCCTTAGTACTTAGTGATGGGGTTTGAGGCAGGAATCCCTACAGACAGACAGACTGCCTTAGTACTTAGTGATGGGGTTTGAGGCAGGAATCCCTACAGACAGACAGACTGCCTTAGTACTTAGTGATGGGGTTTGAGGCAGGAATCCCTACAGACAGACAGACTGCCTTAGTACTTAGTGATGGGGTTTGAGGCAGGAATCCCTACAGACAGACAGGCTGCCTTAGTACTTAGTGATGGGGTTTGAGGCAGGAATCCCTACAGACAGACAGACTGCCTTAGTACTTAGTGATGGGGGTTTGAGGCAGGAATCCCTACAGACAGACAGACTGCCTTAGTACTTAGTGATGGGGTTTGAGGCAGGAATCCCTACAGACAGACAGACTGCCTTAGTACTTAGTGATGGGGGTTTGAGGCAGGAATCCCTACAGACAGACAGACTGCCTTAGTACTTAGTGATGGGGTTTGAGGCAGGAATCCCTACAGACAGACAGACTGCCTTAGTACTTAGTGATGGGGTTTGAGGCAGGAATCCCTACAGACAGACAGACTGCCTTAGTACTTAGTGATGGGGGTTTGAGGCAGGAATCCCTACAGACAGACAGACTGCCTTAGTACTTAGTGATGGGGTTTGAGGCAGGAATCCCTACAGACAGACAGACTGCCTTAGTACTTAGTGATGGGGTTTGAGGCAGGAATCCCTACAGACAGATAGACTGCCTTAGTACTTAGTGATGGGGTTTGAGGCAGGAATCCCTACAGACAGACAGACTGCCTTAGTACTTAGTGATGGGGTTTGGGGCAGGAATCCCTACAGACAGACAGACTGCCTTAGTACTTAGTGATGGGGTTTGAGGCAGGAATCCCTACAGACAGACAGACTGCCTTAGTACTTAGTGATGGGGTTTGGGGCAGGAATCCCTACAGACAGACAGACTGCCTTAGTACTTAGTGATGGGGGTTTGAGGCAGGAATCCCTACAGACAGACAGACTGCCTTAGTACTTAGTGATGGGGTTTGAGGCAGGAATCCCTACAGACAGACAGACTGCCTTAGTACTTAGTGATGGGGTTTGAGGCAGGAATCCCTACAGACAGACAGACTGCCTTAGTACTTAGTGATGGGGGTTTGAGGCAGGAATCCCTACAGACAGACAGACTGCCTTAGTACTTAGTGATGGGGTTTGAGGCAGGAATCCCTACAGACAGATAGACTGCCTTAGTACTTAGTGATGGGGTTTGAGGCAGGAATCCCTACAGACAGACAGACTGCCTTAGTACTTAGTGATGGGGTTTGGGGCAGGAATCCCTACAGACAGACAGACTGCCTTAGTACTTAGTGATGGGGTTTGAGGCAGGAATCCCTACAGACAGACAGACTGCCTTAGTACTTAGTGATGGGGTTTGGGGCAGGAATCCCTACAGACAGACAGACTGCCTTAGTACTTAGTGATGGGGTTTGGGGCAGGAATCCCTACAGACAGACAGACTGCCTTAGTACTTAGTGATGGGGTTTGGGGCAGGAATCCCTACAGACAGACAGACTGCCTTAGTACTTAGTGATGGGGTTTGGGGCAGGAATCCCTACAGACAGACAGACTGCCTTAGTACTTAGTGATGGGGTTTGGGGCAGGAATCCCTACAGACAGACAGACTGCCTTAGTACTTAGTGATGGGGGTTTGGGGCAGGAATCCCTACAGACAGACAGACTGCCTTAGTACTTAGTGATGGGGTTTGAGGCAGGAATCCCTACAGACAGACAGACTGCCTTAGTACTTAGTGATGGGGTTTGGGGCAGGAATCCCTACAGACAGACAGACTGCCTTAGTACTTAGTGATGGGGTTTGAGGCAGGAATCCCTACAGACAGACAGACTGCCTTAGTACTTAGTGATGGGGGTTTGAGGCAGGAATCCCTACAGACAGACAGGCTGCCTTAGTACTTAGTGATGGGGTTTGAGGCAGGAATCCCTACAGACAGACAGACTGCCTTAGTACTTAGTGATGGGGTTTGAGGCAGGAATCCCTACAGACAGACAGACTGCCTTAGTACTTAGTGATGGGGTTTGAGGCAGGAATCCCTACAGACAGACAGACTGCCTTAGTACTTAGTGATGGGGTTTGAGGCAGGAATCCCTACAGACAGACAGACTGCCTTAGTACTTAGTGATGGGGTTTGAGGCAGGAATCCCTACAGACAGACAGACTGCCTTAGCACTTAGTGATGGGGTTTGAGGCAGGAATCCCTACAGACAGACAGACTGCCTTAGTACTTAGTGATGGGGGTTTGAGGCAGGAATCCCTACAGACAGACAGACTGCCTTAGTACTTAGTGATGGGGTTTGAGGCAGGAATCCCTACAGACAGACAGACTGCCTTAGCACTTAGTGATGGGGTTTGAGGCAGGAATCCCTACAGACAGACAGACTGCCTTAGTACTTAGTGATGGGGTTTGAGGCAGGAATCCCTACAGACAGACAGACTGCCTTAGTACTTAGTGATGGGGTTTGGGGCAGGAATCCCTACAGACAGACAGACTGCCTTAGTACTTAGTGATGGGGTTTGAGGGCAGGAATCCCTACAGACAGACAGACTGCCTTAGTACTTAGTGATGGGGTTTGGGGCAGGAATCCCTACAGACAGACAGACTGCCTTAGTACTTAGTGATGGGGTTTGAGGCAGGAATCCCTACAGACAGACAGACTGCCTTAGTACTTAGTGATGGGGTTTGGGGCAGGAATCCCTACAGACAGACAGACTGCCTTAGTACTTAGTGATGGGGTTTGAGGCAGGAATCCCTACAGACAGACAGACTGCCTTAGTACTTAGTGATGGGGTTTGAGGCAGGAATCCCTACAGACAGACAGACTGCCTTAGTACTTAGTGATGGGGTTTGAGGCAGGAATCCCTACAGACAGACAGACTGCCTTAGTACTTAGTGATGGGGTTTGAGGCAGGAATCCCTACAGACAGACAGACTGCCTTAGTACTTAGTGATGGGGTTTGAGGCAGGAATCCCTACAGACAGACAGGCTTTAAACAGGAGAGATGGGCTGTGAGGGGGGACTCCTCTGCCCTGTGTGTGTGTGTGTGTGTGTGTGTGTGTGTGTGTGTGTGTGTGTGTGTGTGTGTGTGTGTGTAGTGAGTGAGAAGACGTGTAACCACTGAAGGCATGGTCCAGTCATCTCATATAGACTAGAGGAAGGACTGACACTGAGCTCTACCGGGCTCCACTGGGCTCTACTGGGCTTTACCAAGAATGGTGCAACAAACAAAAAACATCCAGTCAGCAGCAGTCCTGTGGGTGAAAACAGCTCGTTGGTGAGAGGTCAAAGGAGAATGGCAAGAATGGTGCAAGCTAACAGGCGGGCCACAAACAGGCAAATAACGGCGCAGTACAACCGTGGTGTGCAGAACGGCATCTCGGAACACACAACTCGTCGGTCCTTGTCACGGATGGGCTATTGCAGCAGACGACCACACCGGGTTCCACTCCCATCAGCTAAAAACAAGAAGAAGCGGCTCCAGTGGGCACGCCATCACCAACACTGGACAACTGAGGAGTGGAAAAACATCGCCTGGTCCGACGAATCCCGGTTCCTGTTGCGTCATGTTGATGACAGTCAGGGGTGAGGGGCTGTTCAACTGGGCTGGGGGGGTGAGGGGCTGTTCCACTGGGCTGGGGGGTGAGGGGCTGTTCCACTGGGCTGGGGGGTGAGGGGGGGCTGTTCCACTGGGCTGGGGGGTGAGGGGCTGTTCCACTGGGCTGGGGGGGTGAGGGGCTGTTCCACTGGGCTGGGGGGGTGAGGGGCTGTTCCACTGGGCTGGCATCTGTAACATGGGGGTGTCTGTCCCACTGAGCTAAGACCTCCACTGCACAATCACCATAACATCAACTACAACCACGCTAAACAGACACACGGACGCACGCCACGGACGCACGCCACGGAAGTACGCCACGGACGCACGCCACGGACGCACGCCACGGAAGTACGCAGAAACACACGGAAACAAACAACATTATTTATGCAGATACAAACAACATCAATCAACAGGCATCTGGGTAGGCACATGGGCATGTACCGTATCAGCACACATCAACACACACACACACCAACCAACACACACCACCAACACATACGGACCACACACACACATCAACCCAAACACACACGGACCACACACACACACCAACCAACACACACCAACAACACATA
>NC_059219.1:9629380-9659380 GCF_020615455.1 Coregonus clupeaformis
ACAGAGAGATTTGGACCCTTTTGCCAGGACTCTATAGGCTCTGATCAACAGTAGTGCTCTATATAGGGAATAGGGTGCCATTTGGACTCAATCCTTCATTTCAATTCATTTCCCAGAGAGAGAAAGTGGCAGTTTGCCCTGGGCCCAGAAATCTGCCAGGTCCTTTAGAAAAACCCCAGCCTGATCGCTAGATTATGAACACATATCTCTAAACACGGAGCATGGAACACAGCGACATACATCCACCATTTAATTAGTCGGTTTTTCCTGTGAAGATAACATTTATACAGTGAGGCTGTTTTGACAGAGGTTCAGAGCTCTCGGTACGGTACGGTCGGTAGGGTAACTAACCGCTCTCTTGGCTCAGAGAGTCTAAACACGGTGTGTTAGAGAGCACAGGAAGTTGAAGCAGTAAATGTTATTTTTCTGTCTGTGTCGGCCTCTAATGGGAGAGAAACACCTCAGTAATCACTAAGCAAACATCTTGTAGCTGTCGCCGGTCGGGGAAAGAGAGGGATGTGGGGAGAGTACGGCTGTCAGATTTCACACTTCTAAAAGCTGAGCTCCGTTGGCAGCCCATTTGATCCAGTCGGAAAGCTCTCTCTCTCTCTCTCTCTCTCTCTCTCTCTCTCTCTCTCTCTCTCTCTCTCTCTCTCCTCTCTCTCTCTCTCTCTCTCTCTCTCTCTCTCTCTCTCTCTCTCTCTCTCTCTCTCTCTCTCTCTCTCTCTCTCTCTCTCTCTCTCCCTCTCTCTCTCTCTCTCTCTCTCTCTCTCTCTCTCTCTCTCTGTAGTTCATTAGTAATATGATGTTTGCACTGTGTTGCTCTCTCCTGCCCGCTGTGCCAAACTTTATCTAAATGCAAGGCCCCATCTCTTGTGTGAGAAAGTGGGTCTGTGGCAGAACATAATGACAGTGGACATCTCTGGTCTGGAGAACGGCTACAAAAGGATCTAAACCAGGGGTCTCCAAGGATCTACACCAGGGGTCTCCAAGGATATACACCAGGGGTCTCCAAGGATCTACACCAGGGGTCTCCAAGGATCTACACCAGGGGTCTCCAAGGATCTACACCAGGGGTCTCCAAGGATCTACACGAGGGGTCTCCAAGGATCTAAACCAGGGGGTCTCCAAGGATCTACACCAGGGGTCTCCAAGGATCTACACCAGGGGTCTCCAAGGATCTACACCAGGGGTCTCCAAGGATCTACACCAGGGGTCTCCAAGGATCTACACCAGGGGTCTCCAGGGATCTAAACCAGGGGTCTCCAAGGATCTACACCAGGGGTCTCCAAGGATCTACACCAGGGGTCTCCATGAGTGCTACTTTAAAAAATGAAACGTTGCGAGTTACTCATTTTTTAAAATCTTTCCAATAGGCCCATTCTTCTGTTCTCCTCTCCTCTGCAACTCTTCCTCGGGTCCTCAGTGCACTGCTTTCTCTTGTACACTATGTTTTCTGTCAATATACAGTTGAAGTCGGAAGTTTACATACACTTAGGTTGGAGTCATTAAAACTCGTTTTTCAACCACTCGTTTCAACCACTCGTTTCAAGTCAGTTAGGACATCTACTTTGTGCATGACACAAGTCATTTTTCCAACAATTGTTTACAGACAGATTATTTCACTTATAATTCACTGTATCACAATTCCAGTGGGTCAGAAGTTTACTGTGCCTTTAACCAGCTTGGAAAATTCCAGAAAATGATGTCATGGCTTTAGAAGCTTCTGATAGGCTAATTGACATCATTTGAGTCAATTGGAGGTGTACCTGTGGATGTATTTCAAGGCCTACCTTCAAACTCAGTGCCTCTTTGCTTGACATCATGGGAAAATGAAAATAAATCAGCCAAGACCTCATAAAAAATGTTTGGGACCTCCACAAGTCTGGTTCATCCTTGGGAGCAATTTCCAAACGCCTGACGGTTCCACGTTCATCTGTACAAACAATAGTACGCAAGTATAAACACCATTGGACCACGCAGCCGTCATACCGCTCAGGAAGTAGACGCGTTCTGTCTCCTAGAGGTGAACGTACTTTGGTGTGAAAAGTGAAAATCAATCCCAGAACAACAGCAAAGGACCTTCTGAAGATGCTGGAGGAAACAGGTACAAAAGTATCTATATCCACAGTAAAACGAGTCCTATATCGACATAACCTGAAAGGCCGCCCAGCAAGGAAGAAGCCACTGCTCCAAAACCGCCATAAAAAAGCCAGACTACGGTTTGCAACTGCACATGGGGACAAATATCATACTTTTTGGAGAAATGTCCTCTGGTCTGATGAAACAAATTTGGCCATAATGACCATCGTTATGTTTGGAGGAAAAATGGGGCCGCTTGCAAGTCGAAGAACACCATCCCAACCGTGAAGCACGGGGGTGGCAGCATCATGCTGGCATGGTGCTTTGCTGCAGGAGGGACTGGTGCACTTCACAAAATAGATGACCTCAATCCTATAGACAATTTGTGGGCAGAACTGAAAAAGCGTGTGCAAGCAAGGAGGCCTCCAAACCTGACTCAGTTACACCAGCTCTGTCAGGAGGAATGGGCCAAAATTCACCCAACTTATTGTGGGAAGCTTGTGGAAGGCTACCCGAAACGTTTGACCCAAGTTAAACAATTTAAAGGCAATGCTACCAAATACTATTGAGTGTATGTAAACTTCTGACCCACTGGGAATGTGATGAAATAAATAAAAGCTGAAATAAATAATTCTCTCTACTATTATTCTGACATTTCACATTCTTAAAATAAAGTGGTGATCCTAACTGACCTAAGACAGGGAATTTTTACTAGGATTAAATGTCAGGAATTGTGAAAAACTGAGTTTAAATGTATTTGGCTAAGGTGTATGTAAACTTCCAACTTCAACTGTACCTGGTAAAATAATGGTTCACCAACAACTCTGATTTTTCCCCCAAATTATGTTTTATATTTTCCCAAATTATGTTCTCAGTTATATTTTATTACAATTGTTCATAGAGAAACAACGAAATTGGAGGTTCGAAGTCAATGTCAAAGCTTAAATCACATCAGAAGACAATTTGGTTTTAGGTCTGGAAGAAATCTAACAAATGTCCCTTTAATTGCTAATCTGACCCTTTAATTGTGCATCTAGTGAGTGAGGAATGTACCGGTCTAGAGATAGTTCTGCGCTGCTCATTTCATGGCAACATTTGCAAATAACAAATAACAGATACAAATCATATACTTCCTCATGATATCCTCCTGCCAGGTAAGACTACTTTGCAGTTAACATTTAATTGAGAAGGCTTTGGGGAAAGTATTTCTGTCAATCCACAAGACGGTTATCACGTGAACTGGCTACACACTGAGTGATGGATAAACGCTCGCGCCACACAGACAGACAGAGGTAATATTGCTGGAAATTAACTGGCAGATATTGTGTTAGGTTTGGCTTTTTGAGCCAATAGTGGCTAACCAGGGGTGGGATAATGTCAATGTTGCCTTGATTAGATAGTAGCTGGGAGCATGCGGTGTCTGATACTTGTGAGATTTGTGCATGACAGTTTGCGGTGGAACATGTGAAAAATGAATGTACTTTCAGACTAGTTTGGAGAGCTACCCATAGGTGGTCTGGTAGCTACTGGTAGATCACGATGGACCTGTTGGAGATCCCTGATCTAAACTAATCCTAGAGGAATGGTTCTGATAGCTCTGCATTGTCTTAATGTCACAGTTTACTATTGTTATCAACAGAGACAGAGTGACAACAAAGAGATGCTTATTTCATTCAAACACTGATACTGTTCTGGTGAACTAAACACTTCTCTGTTGTCAGAGTTAGATGCTGTTCTGGTGAACTAAACACTTCTCTGTTGTTAGATGCTGTTCTGGTGAACTAAACACTTATCTGTTGTCAGAGTTAGATGCTGTTCTGGTGAACTAAACACTTCTCTGTTGTCAGAGTTAGATGCTGTTCTGGTGAACTAAACACTTCTCTGTTGTCAGAGTTAGATGCTGTTCTGGTGAACTAAACACACACACCACACACACACACACACCACACACACACACACACACACACACACACACACACACACACACACACACACACACACACACACACACACACACACACACACACACACACACACACACACAAATACACGCTGTACTGTACCTGTCTGTGTCCTTGCTGACGTAGGGCCATGGTGGCTGGCTGTTGTTCTTCAGACCATAGAAGTCTGCCAGTATGTGTTCCTGGCTGTCCTCCAACCCAGCCTGGTTCCTGTTCACTATCTGTTTGATCACAGCGGTGGAGATGGGCACCGCACAGTGAGACGCATCCTCTTCCTCCCTGCAAGAGAACACACACACACACACACACGTTAGTCTTCATATAAAAACACACAGTATCTGTGTGCCTCAGTTGGTCCAGCGTGGCGCCAGCAACGTGAGTTTGATTCCCACTGTCTAGGATGAAATATTATCTCAACGTTTTCTACAGACACCCCAGTACAGTCAGTATCCACTCTGTGCTACTCTGTGGATCCTAACTGACCCCTACTAAAGTGGAAACAAACGACATGGCTAACTGGGGTCTAAAGTAGAAACCAAAGGGTTAACTGGGGTCTGAAGTAGAAACCAAAGCCATGGTTAACTGGGGTCTGAAGTAGAAACCAAAGGTTTAACTGGGGTCAAGTAGAAACCAAAGCCATGGTTAACTGGGGTCTGAAGTAGAAACCAAAGGGTTAACTGGGGTCTGAAGTAGAAACCAAAGCCATGGTTAACTGGGGTCTGAAGTAGAAACCAAAGGGTTAACTGGGGTCTAAAGTAGAAACCAAAGCCATGGTTAAATGGGGTCTAAAGTAGAAACCAAAGCCATGGTTAACTGGGGTCTAAAGTAGAAACCAAAGGGTTAACTGGGGTCTGAAGTAGAAACCAAAGGGTTAACTGGGACTGAAGTAGAAACCAAAGCCATGGTTAACTGGGGTCTGAAGTAGAAACCAAAGCCATGGTTAACTGGGGTCTAAAGTAGAAACCAAAGCCATGGTTAACTGGGGTCTGAAGTAGAAACCAAAGCCATGGTTAACTGGGGTCTAAAGTAGAAACCAAAGCCATGGTTAACTGGGGTCTAAAGTAGAAACCAAAGCCATGGTTAACTGGGGTCTGAAGTAGAAACCAAAGCCATGGTTAACTGGGGTCTAAAGTAGAAACCAAAGCCAGGGTTAACTGGGGTCTAAAGTAGAAACCAAAGGGTTACCTTGGTCGGGTGGTCTAGTTATTTCCTGCCTGGCGGGGTGTCTTTCAGCAGGTCTGGGGATCAGAGAGGGTGACCCAGCAGACCTAAATAAATAACCCTATAGGAAACTATAGATACTATAGATCCAGACAATAGAAGACCATGGCTTTAGAACTACGACAAGCATCTACCTGTCACTCAGCAGCCAGTCCTACTTGGACTGCTGAGACCCCTCCCCTCCCTCCCTCCCTCCCTCTCCCCTCGGCCCGGGGCTGAAACAGAACTGTATGCTGCGTCCCAAATGGCACCCTGTTCCCTATAGAGCCCTGGTTAAAAGTAGTGCACTATGTAGGGAATAGGGTGCCATTTGGAATGTAGCCTATGTTTATTAATAGAGTCCATTGTGCTTTAAAAGGAAATTGGAGAACAGGCCAGAGAGACAGCCTGATGATGGAGAACAGGCCAGAGAGACAGCCTGATGATGGAGAACAGGCCAGAGAGACAGCCTGATGATGGAGAACAGGCCAGAGAGACAGCCTGATGATGGAGAACAGGCCAGAGAGACAGCCTGGTGGTGGAGAACAGGCCAGAGAGACAGCCTGATGATGGAGAACAGGCCAGAGAGACAGCCTGATGATGGAGAACAGGCCAGAGAGACAGCCTGATGATGGATGGTGGAGAACAGGCCAGAGAGACAGCCTGATGATGGATGGTGGAGAACAGGCCAGAGAGACAGCCTGATGATGGATGGTGGAGAACAGGCCAGAGAGACAGCCTGATGATGGATGGTGGAGAACAGGCCAGAGAGACAACCTGATGATGGATGGTGGAGAACAGGCCAGAGAGACAGCCTGATGATGGATGGTGGAGAACAGGCCAGAGAGACAGCCTGATGATGGATGGTAGAGAACAGGCCAGAGAGACAGCCTGATGATGGATGGTGGAGAACAGGCCAGAGAGACAGCCTGATGATGGATGGCGGAGATCAGGCCAGAGAGACAGCCTGATGATGGATGGTAGAGAACAGGCCAGAGAGACAGCCTGATGATGGATGGCGGAGATCAGGCCAGAGAGACAGCCTGATGATGGATGGTGGAGATCAGGCCAGAGAGACAGCCTGATGATGGATGGTGGAGAACAGGCCAGAGAGACAGCCTGATGATGGATGGTGGAGAACAGGCCAGAGAGACAGCCTGATGATGGAGAACGGGCCAGAGAGACAGCCTGATGATGGAGAACAGGCCAGAGAGACAGCCTGATGATGGATGGTGGAGAACAGGCCAGAGAGACAGCCTGATGATGGATGGTGGAGATCAGGCCAGAGAGACAGCCTGATGATGGAGAACAGGCCAGAGAGACAGCCTGATGATGGATGGTGGAGAACAGGCCAGAGAGACAGCCTGATGATGGAGAACGGGCCAGAGAGACAGCCTGATGACAGGAAAGGATTCATTCAGACTGGGGGTGCATTCCAAACAGTACCCTATTCCTTTTATAGTGCACTACTTTTGCCCAGGGCCCATAGGACTCTTGTCCAATAGTCGTCCACTCTCTAGGGAATAGGGAGCCATTTGGGATGCAGTCTGGGTCCTGAAGGAACATACTACTACAGGCTTCTGATTCTACTCCAGTCGCTCATGTGGTTTCAACCCCAGAACACACATATGAGAGCAGGGATGTGTTCCAAATGTAACACTATTCCATTTATAGTGCACTACTTCTGACCAGGGTCCATGGGGCCGTGGTCAAAAGTAGTGCACTATGTAGGGAATAGTGTGACATGTAGGACGCAGCCTAGGACATTACAGTTGTGGTTAACTGGTCTGTCTGTCTGTCTGTTTGTCCACAGCCCAGTCCCTTCCTCAACCATTGGAAGCCACAACTATTCCTAATTACAGGAAGGAAAGAGGAGATGGTGACCAGCAAACATTTGAAACTGACAGGTCCTGAAGATGGGGGAGACAGGAGGAGGGGAGACAGGAGGAGAGGAGGAGGAGAGGAGGAGGAGAGGAGGAGAGGAGGAGGAGGAGGAGGCGGAGGAGGAGGAGAAGGAGGAGGAGGAGGAGGAGGAGGAGGAGGAGAAGGAGGAGGCGGAGGAGGAGGAGAAGGAGGAGGAGGAGGAGGAGGAGGAGGAGGAGGAGAGGAGGAGAGGAGGAGGAGGAGGAGGAGGCGGAGGAGGAGGAGAAGGAGGAGGAGGAGGAGGAGGAGGAGGAGGAGAAGGAGGAGGAGGAGGCGGAGGAGGAGGAGGAGGAGGAGGAGGAGGAGGAGGAGGCGGGTAGTGTGGTGAATGAGTGTCTGTTAAGGCAGGGGACACTCTGAACACATGCTAGATAGTGGTCCAAATTCAACGAGACAAGGCAGGGGACACTCTGAACACATGCTAGATAGTGGTCCAAATTCAACTAGACAAGAGCTTCTTGAATTGTTGTTTGAGCTCAGAGAGAGAGGATTTCTCTACACACACAACCTAGAGGACATGAAGACGGAATGAAGGACTGACTGACGGACAAACTGATGGACAAACTGACGGACTGACGGACTGACTGATGGACAAACTGATGGACTGACTGACTGACTGACTGACGGACTGACGGACTGACGGATGGACTAACTGACTGACTGACGGACCGACTGATGGACTGATTGGCTGATAGAAAAGCAGCTAGTAGCTGTACTGTATGATGTGTGGTGAGAGCTGAGATCTGGGTTCTACCTGGCCTGGAAGTTGAGGTGGTGTGGGTGTTACCTGGCCTGGAAGGTGAGGTGGTGTGGGTGTTACCGGGCCTGGAAGGTGAGGTGGTGTGGGTTCTACCTGGCCTGGAAGGTGAGGTGGTGTGAGTGATACCTGGCCTGGAAGGTGAGGTGGTGTGGGTGTTACCTGGCCTGGAAGGTGAGGTGGTGTGGGTGTTACCTGGCCTGGAAGGTGAGGTGGTGTGGGTTCTACCTGGCCTGGAAGGTGAGGTGGTGTGGGTTCTACCTGGTCTGGAAGGTGAGGTGGTGTGGATTCTACCGGGCCTGGAAGGTGAGGTGGTGTGGGTTCTACCGGGCCTGGAAGGTGAGGTGGTGTGGGTTCTACCTGGCCTGGAAGGTGAGGTGGTGTGGGTTCTACCTGGCCTGGAAGGTGAGGTGGTGTGGGTTCTACCTGGTCTGGAAGGTGAGGTGGTGTGGGTTCTACCGGGCCTGGAAGGTGAGGTGGTGTGGGTTCTACCTGGCCTGGAAGGTGAGGTGGTGTGGGTTCTACCTGGCCTGGAAGGTGAGGTGGTGTGGGTTCTACCTGGTCTGGAAGGTGAGGTGGTGTGGGTTCTCACCGGGCCTGGAAGGTGAGGTGGTGTGGGTTCTACCTGGCCTGGAAGGTGAGGTGGTGTGGGTTCTACCTGGCCTGGAAGGTGAGGTGGTGTGGGTTCTACCGGGCCTGGAAGGTGAGGTGGTGTGGGTTCTACCTGGCCTGGAAGGTGAGGTGGTGTGGGTTCTACCTGGCCTGGAAGGTGAGGTGGTGTGGGTTCTACCTGGTCTGGAAGGTGAGGTGGTGTGGGTTCTACCGGGCCTGGAAGGTGAGGTGGTGTGGGTTCTACCTGGCCTGGAAGGTGAGGTGGTGTGGGTTCTACCTGGTCTGGAAGGTGAGGTGGTGTGGGTTCTACCTGGCCTGGAAGGTGAGGTGGTGTGGGTTCTACCTAGCCTGGAAGGTGTGGTGGTGTGGGTTCTACCTGGTCTGGAAGGTGAGGTGGTGTGGGTTCTACCGGGCCTGGAAGGTGAGGTGGTGTGGGTTCTACCTGGCCTGGAAGGTGAGGTGGTGTGGGTTCTACCTGGCCTGGAAGGTGAGGTGGTGTGGGTTCTACCTGGTCTGGAAGGTGAGGTGGTGTGGGTTCTACCTGGCCTGGAAGGTGAGGTGGTGTGGGTTCTACCTGGTCTGGAAGGTGAGGTGGTGTGGGTTCTACCGGGCCTGGAAGGTGAGGTGGTGTGGGTTCTACCGGGCCTGGAAGGTGAGGTGGTGTGGGTTCTACCTGGCCTGGAAGGTGAGGTGGTGTGGGTGTTACCTGGCCTGGAAGGTGAGGTGGTGTGGGTTCTACCTGGCCTGGAAGGTGGTGTGGGTTCTACCTGGCCTGGAAGGTGAGGTGGTGTGGGTTCTACCTGGTCTGGAAGGTGAGGTGGTGTGGGTTCTACCGGGCCTGGAAGGTGAGGTGGTGTGGGTTCTACCTGGTCTGGAAGGTGGTGTGGGTTCTACCTGGCCTGGAAGGTGAGGTGGTGTGGGTTCTACCTGGCCTGGAAGGTGGTGTGGGTTCTACCTGGCCTGGAAGGTGAGGTGGTGTGGGTTCTACCTGGCCTGGAAGGTGAGGTGGTGTGGGTTCTACCGGGCCTGGAAGGTGGTGTGGGTTCTACCTGGCCTGGAAGGTGAGGTGGTGTGGGTTCTACCGGGCCTGGAAGGTGAGGTGGTGTGGGTTCTACCGGGCCTGGAAGGTGAGGTGGTGTGGGTTCTACCGGGCCTGGAAGGTGAGGTGGTGTGGGTTCTACCGGGCCTGGAAGGTGAGGTGGTGTGAGTTCTACCTGGCCTGGAAGGTGAGGTGGTGTGTCAGGTCATTCTCAGCGTTCAGTAGTTGTTCCTGGATCAGCTGACTCTCTCTCAGCCCCAGACTTCTTTTCTCTGTGTGGATGATGACAGGGTCTGGAAGGTGGCTACGCATCATGAACAGAGGACTGAATACCACCTGGAAGATGACAGGACACAACCATTAGAGAGAGAGAGAGAGAGAGAGAGAGAGAGAGAGAGAGAGAGAGAGAGAGAGAGAGAGAGAGAGAGAGAGAGAGAGAGACAGAGAGAGAGAGAGAGAGAGACAGAGACAGAGACAGAGACAGAGAGGTGGTATTGCCCCTAAACAGAGAGGACACAGTGGCAGAATACATGACCACTGTGACTGACCCCAAAATAACGAACCACTTGGGAGAGGACAGTGGAGGCTGCTGAGGGGAGGACAGCTCATAATAACGGCTGGAGGTGGCAGAGAGATGTCTGTTGTGAGTACAGTAGAGTAGTGAGGAGACAGAAAGAGGTATGTTGTGAGTACAGTACAATGACAGTGGTCCCCAGCAACTACTGGGCTCTTGGTGATGATGGGAAACATCTCTCTCTCTCTCTCTCTCTCTCTCTCTCTCTCTCTCTCTCTCTCTCTCTCTCTCTCTCTCTCTCTCTCTCTCTCTCTCTCTCTCTCTCTCTCTCTCTCTCTCTCTCTCTCTCTCTCTCTCTCTCTCTCTCTCTCTCTCTCTCTCTCTCTCTCTCTCTCTCTCTCTCTCTCTCTCTCTCTCTCTCTCTCTCTCTCTCTCTCTCTCTCTCTCTCTCTCTCTCTCTCTCTCTCTCTCTCTCTCTCTCTCTCCCTCCAACCATCCTAATCTACCAAAATACTGTCTGCCTGGCCTCACAGCACTGAAATCTCCCATTTCATCCTCCATATTGACTTGTGTGCGTGTGTGCGTCCTACCTATGTGGTGGTACTGTAATCAATGACACACTGTGGTGGTTACTGAGAGGAAGCTGGGGAGAGAGAGAGCTCTATTGTCATATTGTCACCAGTGTGGTGGTTACTGAGAGGAAGCTGGGGAGAGAGAGAGCTCTATTGTCATATTGTCACCAGTGTGGTGGTTACTGAGAGGAAGCTGGAGAGAGAGAGAGCTCTATTGTCATATTGTCACCAGTGTGGTGGTTACTGAGAGGAAGCTGGAGAGAGAGAGAGCTCTATTGTAATATTGTCACCAGTGTGGTGGTTACTGAGAGGAAGCTGGAAAGAGAGAGAGCTCTATTGTCATATTGTCACCAGTGTGGTGGTTACTGAGAGGAAGCTGGAAAGAGAGAGAGCTCTATTGTCATATTGTCACCAGTGTGGTGGTTACTGAGAGGAAGCTGGAAAGAGAGAGAGCTCTATTGTCATATTGTCACCAGTGTGGTGGTTACTGAGAGGAAGCTGGAGAGAGAGAGAGCTCTACAGTAATATTGTCACCAGTGTGGTGGTTACTGAGAGGAAGCTGGGGAGAGAGAGAGCTCTATTGTCATATTGTCAGTCTGAGTGATGTTGTGGCACTGCAACCTCAAAACAAACCCTCTCTGTGTTGAGACTCTGGGAAAGAGCTGGGGTGTTAGAGTTAAAGGACGGTGTTAGATATAGAGGACGGTGTTAGATATAGGGGACGGTGTTAGATATAGGGGACGGTGTTAGATATAGGGGACGGTGTTAGATATAGAGGACGGTGTTAGATATAGGGGACGGTGTTAGATATAGGGGACGGTGTTAGATATAGAGGACGGTGTTAGATATAGAGGACGGTGTTAGATATAGAGGACGGTGTTAGATATAGAGGACGGTGTTAGATATAGAGGACGGTGTTAGATATAGAGGACGGTGTTAGATATAGAGGACGGTGTTAGATATAGAGGACGGTGTTAGATAGAGAGGACGGTGTTAGATATAGAGGACGGTGTTAGATATAGAGGACGGTGTTAGATATAGAGGACGGTGTTAGATATAGAGGACGGTGTTAGAGTTAGGGGACGGTGTTAGATATAGAGGATGGTGTTAGATATAGAGGACGGTGTTAGATATAGAGGACGGTGTTAGATAGAGAAGGATGTTAGATATAGAGGACGGTGTTAGATATAGAGGACGGTGTTAGATATAGGGGACGGTGTTAGATATAGAGGACGGTGTTAGATATAGAGGACGGTGTTAGATATAGAGGACGGTGTTAGATATAGAGGACGGTGTTAGATATAGGGGACGGTGTTAGATATAGAGGACGGTGTTAGATATAGAGGACGGTGTTAGATATAGAGGACGGTGTTAGATATAGAGGACGGTGTTAGATATAGAGGACGGTGTTAGATATAGAGGATGGTGTTAGATATAGAGGACGGTGTTAGATAGAGAAGGATGTTAGATATAGAGGACGGTGTTAGAGTTAGGGGACGGTGTTAGATATAGAGGATGGTGTTAGATATAGAGGACGGTGTTAGATATAGAGGACGGCGTTAGATATAGAGGACGTGTTAGATAGAGAAGGATGTTAGATATAGAGGAGGGTGTTAGATATAGAGGACGGTGTTAGATATAGAGGACGGTGTTAGATATAGAGGACGGTGTTAGATAGAGAGGACGGTGTTAGATATAGAGGACGGTGTTAGATATAGAGGACGGTGTTAGATATAGAGGACGGTGTTAGATATAGAGGACGGTGTTAGATATAGAGGACGGTGTTAGATATAGAGGACGGTGTTAGATATAGAGGATGGTGTTAGATATAGAGGACGGTGTTAGATATAGAGGATGGTGTTAGATATAGAGGACGGTTTTAGATATAGAGGACGGTGTTAGATATAGAGGACGGTGTTAGATATAGAGGACGGTGTTAGATATAGAGGACGGTGTTAGATATAGAGGACGGTGTTAGATATAGAGGACGGTGTTAGAGTTAAAGGACGGTGTTAGAGTTAAAGGACGGTGTTAGATGAGGGGACGGTGTTAGATATAGAGGACGGTGTTAGATATAGAGGACAGTGTTAGATATAGAGGACGGTGTTAGATATAGAGGACGGTGTTAGATATAGAGGACGGTGTTAGATATAGAGGACGGTGTTAGATATAGAGGACGGTGTTAGATATAGAGGACGGTGTTAGATATAGAGGACGGTGTTAGAGTTAAAGGACGGTGTTAGATATAGAGGACGGTGTTAGATATAGAGGACGGTGTTAGATATAGAGGACGGTGTTAGAGTTAAAGGACGGTGTTAGAGTTAGAGGACGGTGTTAGATATAGAGGACGGTGTTAGATATAGAGGACGGTGTTAGATATAGAGGACGGTGTTAGATATAGAGGACGGTGTTAGATAGAGAAGGATGTTAGATATAGAGGACGGTGTTAGATAGAGAGGACGGTGTTAGATATAGAGAAGGATGTTAGATATAGAGGACGGTGTTAGAGTTAGAGGAGGGTGTTAGATAGAGAGGACAGTGTTAGATAGAGAAGGATGTTAGATATAGAGGACGGTGTTAGATAGAGAAGGATGTTAGATATAGAGGACGGTGTTAGATAGAGAAGGATGTTAGATATAGAGGACGGTGTTAGAGTTAGAGGAGGGTGTTAGATATAGAGGACGGTGTTAGATATAGAGGACGGTGTTAGATATAGAGGACGGTGTTAGATATAGAGGACGGTGTTAGATAGAGAAGGATGTTAGATATAGAGGACGGTGTTAGAGTTAGAGGAGGGTGTTAGATATAGAGGACGGTGTTAGATATAGAGGACGGTGTTAGATATAGAGGACGGTGTTAGATATAGAGGACGGTGTTAGATATAGAGGACGGTGTTAGATATAGAGGACGGTGTTAGATATAGAGGACGGTGTTAGATATAGAGGACGGTGTTAGATATAGAGGACGGTGTTAGATATAGAGGACGGTGTTAGATATAGAGGACGGTGTTAGATAGAGAAGGATGTTAGATATAGAGGACGGTGTTAGAGTTAAAGGACGGTGTTAGATATAGAGGACGGTGTTAGATAGAGAGGACAGTGTTAGATATAGAGGACGGTGTTAGATGTAGAGGACGGTGTTAGATATAGAGGACGGTGTTAGATATAGAGGACGGTGTTAGATATAGAGGACGGTGTTAGATATAGAGGACGGTGTTAGAGTTAGAGGATGGTGTTAGATAGAGAGGACGGTGTTAGATATAGAGGAGGGTGTTAGATATAGAGGAGGGTGTTAGATATAGAGGACGGTGTTAGATATAGAGGACGGTGTTAGATATAGAGGACGGTGTTAGATATAGAGGACGGTGTTAGATAGAGAAGGATGTTAGATATAGAGGACGGTGTTAGATAGAGAGGACGGTGTTAGATATAGAGGACAGTGTTAGATATAGAGGACGGTGTTAGATAGAGAAGGATGTTAGATATAGAGGACAGTGTTAGATATAGAGGATGGTGTTAGATATAGAGGACGGTGTTAGATATAGAGGACGGTGTTAGATATAGAGGACGGTGTTAGATATAGAGGATGGTGTTAGATAGAGAGGACGGTGTTAGATAGAGAGGACGGTGTTAGATATAGAGGACGGTGTTAGATAGAGAGGACGGTGTTAGAGGGATGGTGGGGACACGGGCTGCACCCTATTTCCTACAGTATATATTGACTAGGGACACTATGGGCTCTGATAGAAAGTAGTGCACTATATAGGGAATAGGGTGCCATTTCAGACACAGGCCTGACCTATACTCACCACTCTCTGCTGCATGTGAGAGTCAGGTTTCCATGGTGATCAGGGTACACCACACGTAGACCAACGAGCCGCTGGAACAAGGCACCTGCAAGGAGACCAACCCACACCATTAGATAGTACAGCTGCTATTCTCACCTCTGACCTGGCAATAAACAATGACCTTAGAGACCTTTTCTATTCATATTCTGTCTATACCATTATGTATATACACTGCTCAAAAAAATAAAGGGAACACTAAAATAACACATCCTAGATCTGAATGAATGAAATAATCTTATTAAATACTTTTTTCTTTACATAGTTGAATGTGCTGACAACAAAATCACACAAAAATGATCAATGGAAATCAAATGTATCAACCCATGGAGGTCTGGATTTGGAGTCACACTCAAAATTAAAGTGGAAAACCACACTACAGGCTGATCCAACTTTGATGTAATGTCCTTAAAACAAGTCAAAATGAGGCTCAGTAGTGTGTGTGGCCTCCACGTGCCTGTATGACCTCCCTACAACGCCTGGGTATGCTCCTGATGAGGTGGCGGATGGTCTCCTGAGGGATCTCCTTCCAGACCTGGACTAAAGCATCCGCCAACTCCTGGACAGTCTGTGGTGCAACGTGGCCAATTGGATTCAGGTCTGGGGAACGGGCGGGCCAGTCCATAGCATCAATGCCTTCCTCTTGCAGGAACTGCTGACACACTCCAGCCACATGAGGTCTAGCATTGTCTTGCATTAGGAGGAACCCAGGGCCAACCGCACCAGCATATGGTCTCACAAAGGGGTCTGAGGATCTCATCTCGGTACCTAATGGCAGTCAGGCTACCTCTGGCGAGCACATGGAGGGCTGTGCGGCCCCCCAAAGAAATGCCACCCCACACCATGACTGACCCACCGCCAAACCGGTCATGCTGGAGGATGTTGCAGGCAGCAGAACGTTCTCCACGGCGTCTCCAGACTGTCACGTCTGTCACATGTGCTCAGTGTGAACCTGCTTTCATCTGTGAAGAGCACAGGGCGCCAGTGGCGAATTTGCCAATCTTGGTGTTCTCTGGCAAATGCCAAACGTCCTGCACGGTGTTGGGCTGTAAGCACAACCCCCACCTGTGGACGTCGGGCCCTCATACCACCCTCATGGAGTCTGTTTCTGACCGTTTGAGCAGACACATGCACATTTGTGGCCTGCTGGAGGTCATTTTGCAGGGCTCTGGCAGTGCTCCTCCTGCTCCTCCTTGCACAAAGGCGTAGGTAGCGGTCCTGCTGCTGGGTTGTTGCCCTCCTACGGCCTCCTCCACGTCTCCTGATGTACTGGCCTGTCTCCTGGTAGCGCCTCCATGCTCTGGACACTACGCTGACAGACACAGCAAACCTTCTTGCCACAGCTCGCATTGATGTGCCATCCTGGATGAGCTGCACTACCTGAGCCACTTGTGTGGGTTGTAGACTCCGTCTCATGCTACCACTAGAGTGAAAGCACCGGCAGCATTCAAAAGTGACCAAAACATCAGCCAGGAAGCATAGGAACTGAGAAGTGGTCTGTGGTCACCACCTGCAGAACCACTCCTTTATTGGGGGTGTCTTGCTAATTGCCTATAATTTCCACCTGTTGTCTATTCCATTTGCACAACAGCATGTGAAATGTATTGTCAATCAGTGTTGCTTCCTAAGTGGACAGTTTGATTTCACAGAAGTGTGATTGACTTGGAGTTACATTGTGTTGTTTAAGTGTTCCCTTTATTTGTTTGAGCAGTGTATATATTCCGGACATTGCTCCTTCTGATACTTCTTAATTTATTTATTTTTTACTTGTTGGATTATGTGCATATTGTTTTGTATAGCTAGGTATTACTGTACTGTTGGAGCTAGAAACACAAGCATATAGCTAGGTATTACTGCACTGTTGGAGCTAGAAACACTAGCATATAGCTAGGTATTACTGCACTGTTGGAGCTAGAAACACAAGCATATAGCTAGGTATTACTGCACTGTTGGAGCTAGGAACACAAGCATATAGCTAGGTATTACTGCACTGTTGGAGCTAGAAACACAAGCATATAGCTAGGTATTACTGCACTGTTGGAGCTAGAAACACAAGCATATAGCTAGGTATTACTGCACTGTTGGAGCTAGAAACACAAGCATATAGCTAGGTATTACTGTACTGTTGGAGCTAGAAACACAAGCATATAGCTAGGTATTACTGCACTGTTGGAGCTAGAAACACAAGCATATAGCTAGGTATTACTGTACTGTTGGAGCTAGAAACACAAGCATATAGCTAGGTATTACTGTGTGACAGGTTAAAGGAAATATTCATAGCCTGTTATACACTAAAAAGTATTAGTAAGTTCATGGTATGTAAGGATCTTAAAATATCTAAGGTTAAAAAGATCATGCATCCAGTACTAGTTCATAGAGATTGATAAAATTCATAAATGTGTTAAAATCCGTCAAGTGTAAAAGGGTAAATATTGTAAGAGGAATGTGTAAACGTTATATTGACTACTTTATTTTGTGGTGCCTAATTTAAGGGTAAAAGTGTTAATCTGTGATCTACTAAATGCTCTTAATCTATGAGCCTGAGATCGATTGCTCTGGTCTTCACCCAACTTCCTGGGGAAATCGCGGTCTTTTTCCTCATTATACTAAAGTTTTCAGTGAGGAAATATAACTGCGTCACTTTCGTGATTATTTCTCCCCTTTTTCAGGTACGTTATTGATATAAAACGAGTTAATTTGAATGTAATAACTTGCTAACATGTCAAGAGAGTTTAAGGTATGTGTTAGTAACATCTTGAGTAAGTTAGAGTTAAGTTGACGGGAGTACTAGGTGCGTGTGTGAGGGAAACCTGCTTGGTTGCAGCGAAATAGCTTCGTACTGAGAGTAGCTGCCATTTTATGCTAATTGTGAATGAGCATGTGCGCTGTTAATAATATATTTGGGGTTATTTGTATAATGTGTTTCGAATACTTTGTTGACATGGTTGATAAATGTAGTTATGGGTTATTGAGCTAAAGCTACTTTGTGTTTGACAGTTATATTGAAACATTTGTATATGTTTTAGTGAATTACAGTTTATGCTGTTGTGACTTGAATAAGCTTTGTACCCTACAAAACTCTGGTTCCTGTAGATCTGTTGTTCTGTAAAATGTGGTATTTTTGTAAAAGCATTATACTAAAGTTTTCAGTGAGGAATATAACTGCGTCACTTTCGTGATTATTTCTCCCCTTTTTCAGGGGCGTAACAACTGCACTGTTGGAGCTAGAAACACAAACATTTCACTGCACCTGAGATAACATCTGCAAATCTGTGTACGGGACCAGTAAACGTTGATTTGGTGTCCAGCGGTAGTGTGTAAATGGTTCTAATAACTAAACTGAATGATCAACGTTCTAGAAGAGGTTAAAGAGGCTGGAGGAAACAGCAATGCCTAAACCCCTGTCATGTCAAAGGTCATCAAGGTCAGAGTTCACCCACGGCACCACCACCACCGGAGATCAACATGTTTGTGTCCTGTGGTGGAGAGGTGTGTGTCAGGACATCTGTAATGACCAACGTGCCGTGGGGCACCCTAACTAACCCTAACTAACCCTAACTAACCCACCCCACTGAGTCACATCATGTTCATAGTTCCCCAACGTGATCATGTTCTGTCCCCCAGCGTGATCATGTTCTGTCCCCAACGTGATCATGTTCTGTCCCCAACATGGGCTCCAAGGCTTTCTGAAGCTGTCCAACAGAACCCACACAAAGCTCCAGTACTTCAACACCATCCAACAGCTAAGTCCAACGACAAATTTAACTGTTAACGCGGGATAATGGGCTATTAAAACTCTGTCAGATCTGAGAAGATTTAAAAAGCAGAAAATGTGCCCTTCAGAATGGTTAATGGTTGTGGGGTCGCAATGGCACCCTATTCCCTACATAGTGCACTACTTTTGACCAGGGCCCCACAGCACTGCTGGTCAAAAGTAGTGCACTATGTAGGGAATAGGGTGCCATTTGGGATACGAGTCTTAACGTTTCACTGCCTCTATTCCCCTCTACCCTGACTCCTCGTTAAGACCTCACCATGCCAAGGCCGTTACAACGCAGCGTAATTTACGGTCAGCTAGAGACTTCATTTACTGTGGACAAAACACCAGGCATGAACACAATAACGAACATTTAGTTCTGTTCTGTTCAGCTCTGACATTGGCCTCGGTTCCTCCTGGGTGAAGGAGAACACACAGAGGGTGAAAAACACTGGCAGGCATCGCTAGACACACAGGCCTGGTCCACCAACACCAAGGTTACAGACCTAGTTATGAGTTTCTATCAGGGGATAACAGATTCACAAAGAATTTGAAAACAAATCCAATTTTGATAAACTCCCTTATCTACTGGGTGAAATACCACAGTGTGCCATCACAGCTGCAAGATTTGTGACCTGTTGCCACAAGAAAAGGGCAACCAGTGAAGAACAAACACCATTGTAAATACAACCCATATTTATGTGTATTTATTTTCCTTTTTGTACTTTAACTATTTGCACATTGTTACAACACTGTATATATACATAATATGACATTTGAAATGTCTTTATTCTTTTGAAACTTCTGAGTGTAATGTTTACTGTTAATATTTATTGTTTATTTCACTTTTGTTTACTATCTACTTCCCTTGCTTTGGCAATGTTAACACACGTTTCCCATGCCAATAAAGCCCTTAAATTAAATTGAATTGAATTGAGAGAGAGAGAGAGAGAGAGAGAGAGAGAGAGAGAGAGAGAGAGAGAGAGAGAGAGAGAGAGAGACAGAGAGAGAGAGACAGAGAGAGAGAGAGACAGAGAGAGACAGAGAGAGAGAGAGAGAGAGAGAGAGAGAGAGAGAGAGAGACAGAGGGAGAGAGAGAGATAGAGAGAGAGAGAGAGAGAGAGAGAGAGAGAGAGAGAGAGAGAGAGAGAGAGAGAGAGAGAGAGAGAGAGAGAGAGAGAGAGAGAGAGAGAGAGAGAGAGAGAGGTTATGTTAGAGTCAAAGCTAGACTTATTGGAGATATCAGGTTATTCATCAACACACTGATACAGTTGTGATGTGTTAATCAGTAACAGACACCTTACAGCCCCAGTCCTCCAAAACCTCTGGCATTATCAAAGCCCCCCTGGTCAGTATGGGTCCTATCAAAGCCCCCCTGGTCAGTATGGGTCCTATCAAAGCCCTCCTGGTCAGTATGGGTCCTATCAAAGCCCCCCTGGTCAGTATGGGTCCTATCAAAGCCCCCCTGGTCAGTATGGGTCCTATCAAAGCCCCCCTGGTCAGTATGGGTCCTATCAAAGCCCCCCTGGTCAGTATGGGTCCTGCCTGCTGCTGCCTCCCATCACTGTGTAACATCTGTCACTATCACTGCAGACAGGGCAGAGTGGAGCAGACAGCAGCAGAATCCTCTGTCCCCCTGTTTCTCCCCGTCCTCTACAGAACACCACGGCCAAGTCCCAGAATCCTCTGTCCCCCTGTTTCTCCCCGTCCTCTACAGAACACCACGGCCAAGTCCCAGAATCCTCTGTCCCCCTGTTTCTCCCCGTCCTCTACAGAACACCACGGCCAAGTCCCAGAATCCTCTGTCCCCCTGTTTCTCCCCGTCCTCTACAGAACACCACGGCCAAGTCCCAGAATCCTCTGTCCCCCTGTTTCTCCCCGTCCTCTACAGAACACCACGGCCAAGTCCCAGAATCCTCTGTCCCCCTGTTTCTCCCCGTCCTCTACAGAACACCACGGCCAAGTCCCAGAATCCTCTGTCCCCCTGTTTCTCCCCGTCCTCTACAGAACACCACGGCCAAGTCCCAGAATCCTCTGTCCCCCAGTTTCTCCCTGTCCTCTACAGAACACCACGGCCAAGTCCCAGAATCCTCTGTCCCCCTGTTTCTCCCCGTCCTCTACAGAACACCACGGCCAAGTCCCAGAATCCTCTGTCCCCCTGTTTCTCCCCGTCCTCTACAGAACACCACGGCCAAGTCCCAGAATCCTCTGTCCCCCTGTTTCTCCCCGTCCTCTACAGAACACCACGGCCAAGTCCCAGAATCCTCTGTCCCCCTGTTTCTCCCCGTCCTCTACAGAACACCACGGCCAAGTCCCAGAATCCTCTGTCCCCCTGTTTCTCCCCGTCCTCTACAGAACACTACGGCCAAGTCCCAAATGGAACCTAATCCCCTATGGGTCCTGGTCAAAAGTAGTGCACTACATAGGGAATAGGGGTGCCATTTTGGGACGAAGCCCACATCTCCCCTTGGCCCCTGTACAGCTCTAACCCAGCTCAGTCACCAGGGAGCCCTCATCTGGTCCTGACACTTCTAATTGAGCTCACAATTGATTGTTTCCACCACCCCGTGTGTGTTCTCTGGGTGGTGGTGGTAATGGTGGTGAGGAGCGAGATTGCTCTCCTGCTCATCAATCATCCGTTTATAGCCCTTTTCACAGCTCACAGGCTCTCAGTCACGTAATCACACTCACACACACACACACACACACACACACACACACACACACTCTTGAGGAGCACTCAACAGGCGTTAACTGTGAATGAACCTCTACACACTGTGTCTAACTGAATCCCTGTCTGTGGTGACAACTCCACTAACTGGATCACCTCCTGTCTGTGGTGACAACTCCACTAACTGGATCACCTCCTGTCTGTGGTGACAACTCCACTAACGGGATCACCTCCTGTCTGTGGTGACAACTCCACTAACGGGATCACCTCCTGTCTGTGGTGACAACTCCACTAACGGGATCACCTCCTGTCTGTGGTGACAACTCCACTAACTGGATCACCTCCTGTCTGTGGTGACAACTCCACTAACTGGATCACCTCCTGTCTGTGGTGACAACTCCACTAACGGGATCACCTCCTGTCTGTGGTGACAACTCCACTAACTGGATCACCTCCTGTCTGTGGTGACAACTCCACTAACGGGATCACCTCCTGTCTGTGGTGACAACTCCACTAACTGGATCACCTCCTGTCTGTGGTGACAACTCCACTAACGGGATCACCTCCTGTCTGTCTGTGGTGACAACTCCACTAACTGGATCAACTCCTGTCTGTGGTGACAACTCCACTAACGGGATCACCTCCTGTCTGTCTGTGGTGACAACTCCACTAACTGGATCACCTCCTGTCTGTCTGTGGTGACAACTCCACTAACTGGATCACCTCCTGTCTGTCTGTGGTGACAACTCCACTAACTGGATCACCTCCTGTCTGTGGTGACAACTCCACTAACTGGATCACCTCCTGTCTGTGGTGACAACTCCACTAACTGGATCACCTCCTGTCTGTGGTGACAACTCCACTAACTGGATCACCTCCTGTCTGTGGTGACAACTCCACTAACGGGATCACCTCCTGTCTGTGGTGACAACTCCACTAACTGGAACACCTCCTGTCTGTGGTGACAACTCCACTAACGGGATCACCTCCTGTCTGTGGTGACAACTCCACTAACTGGATCACCTCCTGTCTGAAGGAGAAGACATGGTTCTGTTCAGGGTCTGAAGAGAACAGTAATGTGACACAGAGAAAGACCCAAAACAAGATCAAGATGAGCTCTGCTCACACGTGCACGCGCACGCACGCACGCACACACACACACGCACACACACACTCCTCCCACAGCCAGCCAGTGACCAGAGACATCTTCTGTTGCTGTAGCAGCTGTCACAATCTCAGGCTGTGTGTTGGGGATTGGATGTGACCAGGACTCATACCCTATCATCGTAGCCAATGAGAACTAGATGTCGGAGCGGACCAGATAGGAATGGAGCCAGTCTGTTTTGTCTGCAGGCTAGAGAGGGAGACGCGTGACACTTGACAATGTTTACATAACAACGGGTCCCCACATTTCAGAGACGGCATCTCAGAGAGAAGAGACTAACATTAACATACAGTAATCAAGAGTATTTCCGCCCTTACAGTATTTATGCCAGTGCAGAAGGCAACAAGTCAACAGAATTATTTTTGTTTAGAGATCTCTGTTGAGGAAAAATCCTTCTGTTTATTGGATTGAACATGTTCTGAATGCCGGTGGTGTTGACACTGAAGCAGTCCCACACAATAAACTGGCTGATGAGTTCCAGCGCCGTGCGGCTGGGCCTGTCACCCACACGTCTAAACAAGAGACCCATACTGGCAGACACTCATCATAGTTACATCTTCATATCATAGTTACATCTTCATATCATAGTTACATCTGCATATCATAGTTACATCTTCATAGTTACATCTGCATATCATAGTTACATCTTCATAGTTACATCTGCATATCATAGTTACATCTTCATATCATAGTTACATCTGCATATCATAGTTACATCTGCATAGTTACATCTGCATATCATAGCTACATCTTCATAGTTACATCTGCATATCATAGTTACATCTTCATAGTTACATCTGCATATCATAGTTACATCTTCATAGTTACATCTGCATATCATAGTTACATCTTCATATCATAGTTACATCTGCATATCATAGTTACATCTTCATAGTTACATCTGCATATCATAGTTACATCTTCATAGTTACATCTGCATATCATAGTTACATCTTCATATCATAGTTACATCTGCATATCATAGTTACATCTGCATAGTTACATCTGCATATCATAGCTACATCTTCATAGTTACATCTGCATATCATAGCTACATCTTCATAGTTACATCTGCATATCATAGTTACATCTTCATAGTTACATCTGCATATCATAGTTACATCTTCATATCATAGTTACATCTGCATATCATAGTTACATCTGCATATCATAGTTACATCTTAATATCTTAGTTACATCTTCATATCATAGTTACATCTGCATATCATAGTTACATCTGCATATCATAGCTACATCTTCATAGTTACATCTGCATATCATAGTTACATCTTCATAGTTACATCTGCATATCATAGCTACATCTTCATAGTTACATCTGCATATCATAGCTACATCTTCATAGTTACATCTGCATATCATAGTTACATCTTCATAGTTACATCTGCATATCATAGTTACATCTTCATATCATAGTTACATCTGCATATCATAGTTACATCTGCATATCATAGTTACATCTTAATATCTTAGTTACATCTTCATATCATAGTTACATCTGCATATCATAGTTACATCTGCATATCATAGCTACATCTTCATAGTTACATCTGCATATCATAGTTACATCTTCATAGTTACATCTGCATATCATAGTTACATCTTCATATCATAGTTACATCTTCATATCATAGTTACATCTGCATATCATAGCTACATCTTCATAGTTACATCTGCATATCATAGTTACATCTTCATAGTTACATCTGCATATCATAGCTACATCTTCATAGTTACATCTGCATATCATAGCTACATCTTCATAGTTACATCTGCATAGTTACATCTGCATATCATAGCTACATCTGCATATCATAGTTACATCTTCATAGTTACATCTGCATATCATAGTTACATCTTCATAGTTACATCTGCATATCATAGCTACATCTTCATAGTTACATCTTCATAGTTACATCTGCATATCATAGCTACATCTTCATAGTTACATCTGCATATCATAGTTACATCTTCATAGTTACATCTGCATATCATAGTTACATCTTCATATCATAGTTACATCTGCATATCATAGTACATCTGCATATCATAGTTACATCTTCATATCTTAGTTACATCTTCATATCATAGTTACATCTGCATATCATAGTTACATCTGCATATCATAGTTACATCTTCATAGTTACATCTGCATATCATAGTTACATCTGCATATCATAGTTACATCTTCATATCATAGTTACATCTTCATATCATAGTTACATCTGCATATCATAGTTACATCTTCATATCATAGTTACATCTTCATATCATAGTTACATCTTCATATCCATCACATCACTAGAGACTGGGAGTGTGGAAGAACACAGAAATTATTATTTTTTGTCTGTAAAACCATGAGATCATTGATGGATTAACAAAGTGCTTTTATGAGCTGTGTTGCTGTATTTGAGGAAGTGTGTGTTTTAAACAACCAGCCGGATCAAGAGCTCCTGAGGACAAAACAGATCAATACTAAGAGATGTCTGAACTATAACACAACCCTTCCATGGTAGATGTCTGAACTATAACACAACCCCTCCATGGTAGATGTCTGAACTATAACCCCTCCATGGTAGATGTCTGAACTATAACACAACCCCTCCATGGTAGATGTCTGAACTATAACACAACCCCTCCATGGTAGATGTCTGAACTATA
This sequence comes from Coregonus clupeaformis, assembly GCF_020615455.1. Classification (NCBI taxonomy): domain Eukaryota; kingdom Metazoa; phylum Chordata; class Actinopteri; order Salmoniformes; family Salmonidae; genus Coregonus; species Coregonus clupeaformis. The sequence goes on from NC_059219.1 coordinate 9,654,157, forward strand.
ACCCTCCATGGTAGATGTCTGAACTATAACCCCTCCATGGTAGATGTCTGAACTATAACACAACCCTTCCATGGTAGATGTCTGAACTATAACACAACCCCTCCATGATACGACCTCATGACCTCTAACCCCGGTCAACCCTCTGACGGGGTCCACGTTTCTGTCAACATTACGTAAGAGCAACTGACAAAAAAATAGGAGGAGAGAGAGAGAGAGAGAGAGGAGAGAGAGGAGCAAGAGGAAGAGAGAGAGAGAGGAGGAGAGAGAGAGGAGGAGAGAGAGAGGAGAGAGGGGGAGAGAGAGAGAGAGAGAGAGAGAGAGAGAGAGAGAGAGAGAGAGAGGGGCGAGAGAAAGAGAGAGAGAGGAGCGAGAGGAGAGAGAGAGAGAGAGAGGAGAGAGAGGGGGAGAGAGAGAGAGAGAGAGAGAGGAGCGAGGCAAAGAGAGAAAGAGAGAGGAGCGAGAGGAAGAGAGAGAGAGGAGGAGAGAGAGAGGGAGAGAGAGAGAGAGAGAGAGAGAGAGAGAGGGAGAGAGAGAGAGAGAGAGAGAGAGAGAGAGAGAGAGAGAGAGAGAGAGAGAGAGAGAGAGAGAGAGAGAGAGAGAGGAGCGAGAGGAAGAGAGAGAGAGACGAGGAGAGAGGAGGAGGGAGAGGAGAGAGGAGGAGGGAGAGGAGAGAGAGAGGAGAGAGAGGGGGGAGAGAGAGAGAGGAGGAGAGAGAGAGAGAGAGCGAGAGAGAGGAGGGGAAAACCACACATCCCCAAGGGGCCAGGTTGAAAGAGTGAAAACCTTTTTGAAGATTTACACTTGGGTCGTTCTTTAAATGTGCTGAACATTTACCCAAACTGTAAAGAAAAACAAATTAGCTGTGGGGTCAGGAAGGTAGACTGAGAGGGACCTGGTCATGTCAGGGCCTTGACACACGCGCATACACACATACACACACACACACACACACACACACACACACACACACACACACACACACACACACACACACACACACACACACACACACACACACACACACACACACACACACACTCTCTTTGAACCTCTCTGAACTCCACACTGCCTCTCCTCTGAACAGAGATTCCATTACAATAACACCACTAATCAAAGCCTCAATTCAGTTACTCCCAGATCATCATCCTAGTCGCTCGGCCGAGTCGGCCTTCTAAGTGGAAATGACATAATTTCTCAGATCCTCGGGCGGGCTGGCGGGCGGCGTTGTGGAATTACTCCCAGGGAAGAAGTGGCAAAGTGGTGTAAACATCAGAGAGAGGACTGGAGGAGAGGACCGGAGGAGCGGAGCGGAGAGGAGAGGAGAGGAGAGGAGAGGAGAGGAGAGGAGAGGAGAGGAGAGGAGAGGAGAGGAGAGGAGAGGAGAGGAGAGGAGAGGAGAGGAGAGGAGAGGAGAGGAGAGGGTTTGGAGGAGAGGAGAGAGAGGGCTGGAGGAGAGGAGAGAGAGGACTGGAGGAGAGGAGAGAGAGGGCTGGAGGAGAGGAGAGAGAGGGCTGGAGGAGAGGAGAGAGAGGGCTGGAGGAGAGGAGAGAGTGGGCTGGAGGAGAGGAGAGCACCTCAGGCCCATCTGTGGAGAGGAGAGTTTGTTATTTCAACAGCCCTTCCCTTCCTCCCCCGGTTCGTTTTATCATGCCTGTGGCTGGCTGTGACCTTTAGGGAACAGCCATAATAACGTCTCTCTCCCCTCAGATTTCAAATGGCAGCTGACTCTCTCAATTGAGTTCAGCGTCGATCCAAGCGGCTAAACACAGTGACACCACTGATCTGGACAGGTAGGAAAACAACACGGTCAAAATGAAAGGTGCTGCCTGGGCCGAGTCCCAAATGGCACCCTATTCCCTTTACAGTACACTACTTTAGACCAAGCAGTAGTGCATGATGTAGGGAATAGGGTGCCATTTGGGACGCAGCCCCTGGTCTGGTCTGGTCTGGTCTGGTCTGGCCTGGCCTGGTCTGGTCTGGTCTGGCCTGGTCTGGTCTGGTCTGGTCTGGCCTGGCCTGGTCTGGTCTGGCCTGGTCTGGTCTGGCCTGGCCTGGTCTGGTCTGGTCTGGCCTGGCCTGGTCTGGTCTGGCCTGGTCTGGTCTGGTCTGGCCTGGCCTGGTCTGGTCTGGTCTGGTCTGGCCTGGCCTGGCCTGGTCTGGTCTGGTCTGGCCTGGTCTGGTCTGGTCTGGCCTGGCCTGGTCTGGACTGGTCTGGTCTGGTCTGGCCTGGCCTGGTCTGGCCTGGACTGGTCTGGTCTGGTCTGCCAGAGACTGGGGAACTGCAGCGAGCGGAGCAGAGCGACACTGTCTGATGAAATGTACAACATGTCCTCTTGGCTGGCTATGTTTTTCTGTTCTGTTTCACCCCAGAGGAGAGGTTCACTTAGAAACACAGCCAAGTCACCCCGGAGGAGAGGTTCACTTAGAAACACAGCCAAGTCACCCCGGAGGAGAGGTTCACTTAGAAACACAGCCAAGTCACACCTAAGGAGAGGTTCACTTAGAAACACAGCCAAGTCACCCCCAAGGAGAGGTCCACTTAGAAACACAGCCAAGTCACCCCGAAGGAGAGGTTCACTTAGAAACACAGCCAAGTCACACCGAGGAGAGGTTCACTTAGAAACACAGCCAAGTCACCCCGGAGGAGAGGTTCACTTAGAAACACAGCCAAGTCACACCAAGGAGAGGTTCACTTAGAAACACAGCCAAGTCACCCCGGAGGAAAGGTTCACTTAGAAACACAGCCAAGTCACACCGAGGAGAGGTTCACTTAGAAACACAGCCAAGTCACCCGAAGGAGAGGTTCACTTAGAAACACAGCCAAGTCACCCCGGAGGAAAGGTTCACTTAGAAACACAGCCAAGTCACACCGAGGAGAGGTTCACTTAGAAACACAGCCAAGTCACCCCGAAGGAGAGGTTCACTTAGAAACACAGCCAAGTCACCCCGGAGGAGAGGTTCACTTAGAAACACAGCCAAGTCACACCGAGGAGAGGTTCACTTAGAAACACAGCCAAGTCACACCGAGGAGAGGTTCACTTAGAAACACAGCCAAGTCACACCGAAGGAGAGGTTCACTTAGAAACACAGCCAAGTCACCCCAAAGGAGAGGTTCACTTAGAAACACAGCCAAGTCACCCCGGAGGAAAGGTTCACTTAGAAACACAGCCAAGTCACACCGAGGAGAGGTTCACTTAGAAACACAGCCAAGTCACCCCGGAGGAGAGGTTCACTTAGAAACACAGCCAAGTCACACCGAGGAGAGGTTCACTTAGAAACACAGCCAAGTCACCCCGGAGGAAAGGTTCACTTAGAAACACAGCCAAGTCACCCCGAAGGAGAGGTTCACTTAGAAACACAGCCAAGTCACCCCGGAGGAGAGTTTCACTTAGAAACACAGCCAAGTCACCCCGAAGGAGAGGTTCACTTAGAAACACAGCCAAGTCACACCAAGGAGAGGTTCACTTAGAAACACAGCCAAGTCACCCCCGAGGAGAGGTTCACTTAGAAACACAGCCAAGTCACACCAAGGAGAGATTCACTTAGAAACACAGCCAAGTCACCCCGGAGGAAAGGTTCACTTAGAAACACAGCCAAGTCACCCCGAAGGAGAGGTTCACTTAGAAACACAGCCAAGTCACACCGAAGGAGAGGTTCATTTAGAAACACAGCCAAGTCACCCCGGAGGAGAGGTTCACTTAGAAACACAGCCAAGTCACCCCCGGAGGAGAGGTTCACTTAGAAACACAGCCAAGTCACCCCGAAGGAGAGGTTCACTTAGAAACACAGCCAAGTCACCCCGAAGGAGTGGTTCACTTAGAAACACAGCCAAGTCACCCCAGAGGAGAGGTTCATTTAGAAACACAGCCAAGTCACCCCGGAGGAGAGGTTCACTTAGAAACACAGCCAAGTCACCCCAAAGGAGAGGTTCACTTAGAAACACAGCCAAGTCACCCCGGAGGAAAGGTTCACTTAGAAACACAGCCAAGTCACACCGAGGAGAGGTTCACTTAGAAACACAGCCAAGTCACCCCGAAGGAGAGGTTCACTTAGAAACACAGCCAAGTCACCCCGAAGGAGTGGTTCACTTAGAAACACAGCCAAGTCACCCCAGAGGAGAGGTTCATTTAGAAACACAGCCAAGTCACCCCGGAGGAGAGGTTCACTTAGAAACACAGCCAAGTCACACCAAGGAGAGGTTCACTTAGAAACACAGCCAAGTCACCCCAGAGGAGAGGTTCATTTAGAAACACAGCCAAGTCACCCCGGAGGAGAGGTTCACTTAGAAACACAGCCAAGTCACACCGAGGAGAGGTTCACTTAGAAACACAGCCAAGTCACACCGAAGGAGAGGTTCACTTAGAAACACAGCCAAGTCACCCCAAAGGAGAGGTTCACTTAGAAACACAGCCAAGTCACCCCGGAGGAAAGGTTCACTTAGAAACACAGCCAAGTCACACCGAGGAGAGGTTCACTTAGAAACACAGCCAAGTCACCCCGAAGGAGAGGTTAACTTAGAAACACAGCCAAGTCACCCCGAAGGAGTGGTTCACTTAGAAACACAGCCAAGTCACCCCAGAGGAGAGGTTCATTTAGAAACACAGCCAAGTCACCCCGGAGGAGTGGTTCACTTAGAAACACAGCCAAGTCACCCCAGAGGAGAGGTTCACTTAGAAACACAGCCAAGTCATTCCAGAGAGGCATATGCCTTAATGTCTTAGCAGAGCAGAGCAGAACAGAACAGAGCAGAACAGAACAGAACAGAACAGAGCAGAACAGAGCAGAACAGAACAGAACAGAGCAGAACAGAACAGAACAGAACAGAGCAGAACAGAGCAGAGCAGAACAGAACAGAGCAGAACAGAGCAGAGCAGAACAGAACAGAGCAGAACAGAACAGAACAGAGCAGAACAGAACAGAACAGAACAGAGCAGAACAGAGCAGGAACCCAGAACCAACCCAAAACCCAGCTCCTTCACAATATCTACTGGACTATTAATATGACCACAGTGCCAGCACAGCAGGAATCATCAACTAGATTCAGCAGGTTGTTTTTTTTTTTGCTCAGAAAAACTTGGGATGCCAAATAAAATCACCCGTGGGTTAAATTTGTCCCGCGGGCCACCAGTTGGGGAACCCTGCAGTACAGGGTGAGTCAGACATTCACTAAGAGAAACAGAGAGGGAGAGAGAAAGAAGCTGGATGGTATCCGAACAGGGTTATT
>NC_059219.1:9669380-9676880 GCF_020615455.1 Coregonus clupeaformis
CTGTCTGGCAGTAGGATAGACCAGACTCTAGTCAGTCCTGTCTGGCAGTAGGATAGACCAGACTCTAGTCAGTCCTGTCTGGCAGTAGGATAGACCAGACTCTAGTCAGTCCTGTCTGGCAGTAGGATAGACCAGACTCTAGTCAGTCCTGTCTGGCAGTAGGATAGACCAGACTCTAATCAGTCCTGTCTGGCAGTTGGTTTGACCAGACTCTAGTCGGTCCTGTCTGGCAGTAGGATAGACCAGACTCTAGTCAGTCCTGTCTGGCAGTTGGTTTGAACAGACTCTAGTCAGTCCTGTCTGGCAGTTGGTTTGACCAGACTCTAGTCAGTCCTGTCTGGCAGTTGGTTTGACCAGACTCTAGTCGGTCCTGTCTGGCAGTTGGTTTGACCAGACTCAGGGGCTTCTCTGTCTCCTCTCACTCACTAACCTGGACTATGGAGCATTAACTATCTATGAGATAACAGAACAAGCTGATGTAATATAGGACTATTAGATAAACTACATGACCAAAAGTATGTGGACACCTGCTCGTCGAACATCTCATTCCAAAATCATGGGCATTAATATGGAGTTGGTCCCCCCTTTGTCTGCTATAACAGCCTCCACTCTTCTGGGAAGGCTTTCCACTAGATGTTGGAACATTTCTGCGGGGACTTGCTTCCATTCAGCCACAAGAGCATGAGTGAGGTCGGGCACTGATGTTGGGCGATTAGGCCTGGCTCGCAGTCGGCGTTCCAATTCATCCCGAAGGTGTTCGATGGGGTTGAGGTCAGGGCTCTGTGCAGGCCAGTCAAGTGGACCTCACTTTGTGCACGGGGGCATTGTCATGCTGAAACAGGAAAGGGCCTTCCCCAAACTGTTGCCACAAAGTTGGAAGCACAGAATTGTCTAGAATGTAATTGTATGCTGTAGCATTAAGATTTCCCTTCATTAGAAATAAGGGGCCTAGCCCAAACCATGAAAAACAGCCCCAGCCCATTACTCCTCCTCCACCAAACTTTGCAGTTGGCACTATGCATTGGGGCAGGTAGCGTTCTCCTGGCATCCACCAAACCCAGATTCGTCTGTCGGACTGCCAGATGGTGAAGCGTGATTCATCACTCCAGCGAACACATTTCCAATGGTGGCGAGCTTTACACCACTCCAGCCAACGCTTGGCATTGCGCATGGTGATCTTAGGCTTGTTTGCGGCTGCTCGGCCATGGAAACCCATTTCATGAATCTCTCGACGAACAGTTCTTGCGCTGACGTTGCTTCCAGAGGCAGTTTGGAACTCGGTAGAGAGTGTTGCATCCGAGGACAGACGATTTTTACGCACTACGCACTTCATCACTCGGCGATCCCGTTCTGTGAGCTTGTGTGGCCTACCACTTCGCGGCTGAGCCGTTGTTGCTCCTAGACGTTTCCACTTCACAATAACAGCACTTACAGTTGACCGGGGCAGCTCTAGCAGGGCAGAAATTTGACGAACTGACTTGTTGGAAAGGTGGCATCATATGACGGTGTGTTGAAAGTCACTGAGCTCTTCAGTAAGGCCATTCTACTGCCAATAATTGTCTATATATTTTACCTTTATTTAACTAGGCAAGTCAGTTAAGAACAAATTCTTATTTACAATGACGGCCTACACTGGCCAAACCCGGACGACGCTGGGGCCAATTGTGCGCCGCCCTATGGGACTCCCAATCATGGCCGGTTGTGATACAGCCTGGAATCGAACCAGGGGGTCTGTAGTGACGCCTCAAGCACTGAGATGCAGTGCCTTAGACCGCTGTGCCACTCGGGAGCCCAGTCTATGGAGATTGCATGGCTGTGTGCTCGATTTTATACACCTGTCAGCAACGGGTGTGGCTGAAATAGTGTCCACATACCTTTGTATATATAAACTCAGCAAAAAAAGAAACATCCCTTTTTCAGGACCCTGTCTTTCAAAGATAATTTGTAAAAATCCAAATAACTTCACAGATCTTCATTGTAAAGGGTTTAAACACTGTTTCCCATGCTTGTTCAATGAACCATAAACAATTAATGAACATGCACCTGTGGAACGGTCGTTAAGACACTAACAGCTTACAGACGGTAGGCAATTAAGGTCACAGTTATGAAAACTTAGGACACTAAAGAGGCCTTTCTACTGACTCTGAAAAACACCCAAATAAAGATGCCCAGGGTCCCTGCTCATCTGTGTGAACGTGCCTTAGGCATGCTGCAAGGAGGCATGAGGACTGCAGATGTGGCCAGGGCAATAAATTGCAATGTCCGTACTGTGAGACGCCTAAGACAGAGCTACAGGGAGACAGGACGGACAGCTGATCGTCCTCGCAGTGGCAGACCACGTGTAACAACACCTGCACAGGATTGGTACATCCGAACATCACACCTGCGGGACAGGTACAGGATGGCAACAACAACTGCCCGAGTTACACCAGGAACACACAATTCCTCCATCAGTGGTCAGACTGTCCGCAATAGGCTGAGAGAGCCTGGACTGAGGGCTTGTAGGCCTGTTGTAAGGCAGGTCCTCACCAGACATCACCGGCAACAACGTCGCCTATGGCACAAACCCACCGTCGCTGGACCAGACAGGACTGGCAAAAAGTGCTCTTCACTGACGAGTCGCGGTTTTGTCTCACCAGGGGTGATGGTCGGATTTGCGTTTATCGTCGAAGGAATGAGCGTTACACCGAGGCCTGTACTCTGGAGTGGGATCGATTTGGAGGTGGAGGGTCCGTCATGGTCTGGGGCGGTGTGCCACAGCATCATCGGACTGAGCTTGTCATTGCAGGCAATCTCAACGCTATGCGTTACAGGGAAGACATCCTCCTCCCTCATGTGGTACCCTTCCTGCAGGCTCATCCTGACATGACCCACCAGCATGACAATGCCACCAGCCATACTGCTCGTTCTGTGCGTGATTTCCTGCAAGACAGGAATGTCAGTGTTCTGCCATGGCCAGCGATGAGCCCGGATCTCAATCCCATTGAGCACGTCTGGGACCTGTTGGATCAGAGGTTGAGCCATTTCCCCCAGAAATGTCCGGGAATTTGCAGGTGCCTTGGTGGAAGAGTGGGGTAACATCTCACAGCAAGAACTGGCAAATCTGGTGCAGTCCATGAGGAGGAGATGCACTGCAGTACTTAATGCAGCTGGTGGCCACACCAGATACTGACTGTTTGTTCAGTTTATGAATCTTGTTATGTTCATACTAATATTTACACACTGACTCACCAGTGTTCATATTGTACCGTCGTGTAGCTACACTGGAGGACGGCCACATAATGGGTTTTCTATGTCAATCATTCTATTGGATCTGCTCTTTATGATTGTCCTTCATCTGTAAATGTCTGACCAGGAACAGGACTGGTAAACCTCTCATTTCCCCTCCGCTGTAGAGGAGAAACAGGTGGAGTACAGGAACAGTCACATCTACCACACACACACACAGGTACACACACACACACACACACACACACACAGGCACACAGGCACACAGGCACACACACACACAGGCACACACATACACACACAGGCACACACACACAGGCCCACACACACACACACACACACGCACACACACAGGCACACAGGCACACACACACACCCAGGCACGCAGCTCAGATCTTTCATGGTGGAGGGCAACTTGTCTGAGCTAATACGAACCCCAACCCATACTGCTGATGGATGGGCCAGACTCTCTCTCTCTCTCTGTGTGTGTGTGTGTGTGTGTGTGTGTGTGTGTGTGTGTGTGTGTGTGTGTGTGTGTGTGTGTGTGTGTGTGTGTGTGTGTGTGTGTGTGTGTGTGTGTGTGTGTGTGTGTGTGCGTGCGTGCGTGCGTGCGTGCGTGCGTGCGTGCGTGCGTGCGTGCGTGCGTGCGTGTGTGTGTGTGCGTGCGTGTGTTCTAAGCTGAAATCCTATTCATAGCTGATAATGATCTGAAGTCCTAGAGAACCGCCCTGTGGCAGGACAGCAACAGGAACTGGAGTGATATTCATTACCTTTGGTCCTGATTCTTCACAGTCTGTTCTCATTACCTGGAGTATGAGTTCACTACAGAACACACACACACACACACACCACTGCATAGACGCACACACACACACACACAAGCATGCTCACACTGCAAGTGCACACACACACACACAACTACCTCAACTAGCCGGTGCCCCCGCACATTGACTCTGCACCGGTACCCCCCTGTATATAGCCTCCCTACTGTTATTTTATTTTACTTCTGCTCTTTTTTTTCTCAACACTTTTTTAGTTGTTGTTTTATTTTTACTTTTTTTGTTTAAAATAAATGCACTGTTGGTTAAGGGCTGTAAGTAAGCATTTCACTGTAATGTCTGCACCTGTTGTATTCGGCGCATGTGACCAATACAATTTGATTTGATTTGATTTGATTTGAAGTACCCACACAGACCCCCCCTCCCCCACACATTACCCACCTCCTGGGTACACTACTCTACACACTTCCTGGGTTCACTACCCTACATACCTCCTGGGTTCACTACCCTACATACCTCCTGGGTTCACTACCCTACATACCTCCTGGGTTCACTACCCTACATACCTCCTGGGTTCACTACCCTACATACCTACTGGGTTCACTACCCTACATACCTCCTGGGTTCACTACCCTACATACCTCCTGGGTTCACTACCCTCCATTCCTCCTGGGTTCACTACCCTACATACCTCCTGGGTTCACTACCCTACATTCCTCCTGGGTTCACTACCCTACATACCTCCTGGGTAAACTACCCTACATACCTCCTGGGTTCACTACCCTACATACCTCCTGGGTTCACTACCCTACATACCTCCTGGGTTCACTACCCTACATTCCTCCTGGGTTCACTACCCTACATACCTCTTTGGTTCACTACCCTACATACCTCCTGGGTTCACTACCCTACATTCCTCCTGGGTTCACTACCCTACATACCTCCTGGGTTCACTACCCTACTTACCTCCTGGGTTCACTACCCTACATACCTCTTTGGTTCACTACCCTACATACCTCCTGGGTTCACTACCCTACATACCTCCTGGGTTCACTACCCTACATACCTCCTGGGTTCACTACCCTACTTACCTCCTGGGTTCACTACCCTACATACCTCTTTGGTTCACTACCCTACATACCTCTTGGGTTCACTACCCTCCATTCCTCCTGGGTTCACTACCCTCCTTTCCTCCTGGGTTCACTACCCTTCAGATCCCTACCATGCCTGCTCTGCTCCAGCCTGGGCCTGCCATCTCCAGCACATTAACGACTGACTGACATAGTTAGATGGTTAGAGAGTTATCTCAACACGCCTGCCCTGCCTGCTGCTCAACTATATTACTATGTATTCTATTATGAGTAGTCCTGTAGGCACGTCAATGTTGGTCCAACTCAACCCCCTCCTCCTCTCCCTCCTCCTCCTCCTCCTCCTCCTCCTCCTCCTCCTCCCCTCTCCTCCTCTCCCTTCCCCTCTTGTCCTCTCCACTTCTCTCCTCCCCTCCCCCCCTCCCCTCCTCCCTCCTCTCCTCTCCTCTCCTCTCCTCTCCTCTCCTCTCCTCTCCTCTCCTCTCCCTCTCCTCTCCTCTCCTCTCCTCTCCTCTCCTCTCCTCTCCTCTCCTCTCCTCTCCTCTCCTCTCCTCCCTAGACCACATAACCACAGGGATTTCCATCAGTTCTAACATCCTGTATGAAGCAGCCAGATATTCCAACTATCTAAAACCACACGCTCCCCGTGCCGTGACACGCCATTAAACCGCGCATGCACACGCTCCCTGTGACACGCCAGAGACTGAAAAACATGAGGGTGTGGTCCCTGGGGGTGTGGTCCCTGGGGGTGTGGTCCCTGGGGGTGTGGTCCCTGGGGGTGTGGTCCCTGGGGGTGTGGTTGGGGGTGTGGTCCCTGGGGGTGTGGTCCCTGGGGGTGTGGTCCCTGGGGGTGTGGTCCCTGGGGGTGTGGTCCCTGGGGGTGTGGTCCCTGGGGGTGTGGTCCCTGGGGGTGGGGTCCCTGGGGGTGTGGTCCCTGGGGGTGTGGTCCCTGGGGGTGTGGTCCCTGGGGTGTGGTCCCTGGGGGGTGTGGTCCCTGGGTGGTGGGGGTGTGGTCCCTGGGGGTGTGGTCCCTGGGGGTGTGGTCCCTGGGGGTGTGGTCCCTGGGGGTGTGGTCCCTGGGGGTGTGGTCCCTGGGGGTGTGGTCCCTGGGGGTGTGGTCCCTGGGGGTGTGGTCCTGGGGGTGTGGTCCCTGGGGGTGTGGTCCCTGGGGGTGTGGTCCCTGGGGGTGTGGTCCCTGGGTGGGGGTGTGGTCCCTGGGGGGTGTGGTCCCTGGGGGGTGTGGTCCTGGGGGGTGTGGTCCCTGGGGGTGTGGTCCCTGGGGGTGTGGTCCCTGGGGGGTGTGGTCCCTGGGGGGTGTGGTCCCTGGGGGTGTGGTCCCTGGGGGTGTGGTCCCTGGGTGGGGGTGTGGTCCCTGGGGGTGTGGTCCCTGGGGGTGTGGTCCCTGGGGGTGTGGTCCCTGGGGGTGTGGTCCCTGGGGGTGTGGTCCCTGGGGGTGTGGTCCCTGGGGGTGTGGTCCCTGGGGGTGTGGTCCCTGGGGGTGTGGTCCCTGGGGCCTTTGGCAGCCAGGTCAGAGTAGAACACAGCTGATGTGACGTGAATGGGGGGGCTCTTCCGGACCAGAGCAGACCAGGGCAGAGCAAACCAGACCAGACCAGAGCAGAGCAGACCAGACCAGACCAGACCACACCAGACCAGACCACACCAGATCAGACCAGACCAGAGCAGACCAGACCAGAGCAGACCAGACCAGACCAGACCAGACCAGAGCAGAGCAGACCAGACCAGAGCAGACCAGACCAGAGCAGACCAGAGCAGACCAGACCAGAGCAGAGCAGACCAGAGCAGACCAGACCAGAGCAGACCAGAGCAGACCAGACCAGAGCAGACCAGACCAGACCAGACCAGACCAGACCAGAGCAGAGCAGACCAGACCAGAGCAGACCAGACCAGAGCAGACCAGAGCAGACCAGACCAGAGCAGAGCAGACCAGAGCAGACCAGACCAGAGCAGACCAGAGCAGACCAGACCAGAGCAGACCAGACCAGACCAGAGCAGAGCAGACCAGAGCAGACCAGACCAGACCAGAGCAGAGCAGACCAGACCAGAGCAGAGCTGAGCAGAGCAGACCATAACAGGAGGCCAGGAGCTGAGATAGACCAGATCAGACAGGAGAATCCTGGTTTGACTTGTACACCACAGCTGTTACACCACACCATACATACTATATATACTACAACCCTGACGTGTATATATACTACAACCCCATTCCTCCTTCTCCTTCCTCCTGGTTACTGGTTCCTGGGAAGAGGAGGCCTGCATCCCAAATGGCACCATGTTCCCTTTAAAGTGCACTACTTTTGACCCACATGGCCCTCGTCTAAAGCAGTGCACTATAAAGGGCACAGGGTGCTATTTGGGACGCCCCTGAAGACTGGCAGGGTGAG
>NC_059219.1:9681880-9717335 GCF_020615455.1 Coregonus clupeaformis
CCGTTCTGCCCTTGAGCAAGGCAGTTAACCCCTCACAACAACTGCTCCCCGGGCACCGATGACATGGATGTGGATTAAGGCAGCCCACGGCACCTCTGATTCAGAGGGGTTAAATTTGGAAAACCCATTTCGGTTGAATGCATTCAGTTGTACTCAATTTCCCAATCCTCTTTTTATTGAAAACACTGGGCTTTGGAGAGTGCTTCTCAAACCCACTAAATGTTCAAGAGCACGCAATTCCAAAACAGCTCAATGACCAATCACTTGAACCTTATCCAACCCCTGTTCAGATCCAGGTGGAGTTAACACATCCAAACCCTGTTCAGGTCCAGGTGGAGTTAACACATTCAACCCCTGTTCAGATCCAGGAGGAGTTAACACATCCAAACCCTGTTCAGATCCAGGAGGAGTTAACATGTGGACCACCACACCCCTCTGAGCAATCATAGTGTGTTCCAGAGAGTTTCTCATGAACCAGTCCAACACAACAGACCCCACGTCAGAGAGTTTCTCATGAACCAGTCCAACCTCAACACAACAGACCCCACGTCAGAGAGTTTCTCATGAACCAGTCCAACCTCAACACAACAGACCCCACGTCAGAGAGTTTCTCATGAACCAGTCCAACACAACAGACCCCACGTCAGAGAGTTTCTCATGAACCAGTCCAACACAACAGACCCCACGTCAGAGAGTTTCTCATGAACCAGTCCAACACAACAGACCCCACGTCAGAGAGTTTCTCATGAACCAGTCCAACACAACAGACCCCACGTCAGAGAGTTTCTCATGAACCAGTCCAACCTCAACACAACAGACCCCACGTCAGAGAGTTTCTCATGAACCAGTCCAACCTCAACACAACAGACCCCACGTCAGAGAGCTTCTCATGAACCAGTCCAACCTCAACACAACAGACCCCACGTCAGAGAGCTTCTCATGAACCAGTCCAACACAACAGACCCCACGTCAGAGAGCTTCTCATGAACCAGTCCAACCTCAACACAACAGACCCCACGTCAGAGAGTTTCTCATGAACCAGTCCAACCTCAACACAACAGACCCCACGTCAGAGAGTTTCTCATGAACCAGTCCAACCTCAACACAACAGACCCCACGTCAGAGAGCTTCTCATGAACCAGTCCAACACAACAGACCCCACGTCAGAGAGTTTCTCATGAACCAGTCCAACCTCAACACAACAGACCCCACGTCAGAGAGCTTCTCATGAACCAGTCCAACACAACAGACCCCACGTCAGAGAGTTTCTCATGAACCAGTCCAACCTCAACACAACAGACCCCACGTCAGAGAGTTTCTCATGAACCAGTCCAACCTCAACACAACAGACCCCACGTCAGAGAGCTTCTCATGAACCAGTCCAACCTCAACACAACAGACCCCACGTCAGAGAGTTTCTCATGAACCAGTCCAACACAACAGACCCCACGTCAGAGAGTTTCTCATGAACCAGTCCAACACAACAGACCCCACGTCAGAGAGTTTCTCATGAACCAGTCCAACCTCAACACAACAGACCCCACGTCAGAGAGCTTCTCATGAACCAGTCCAACCTCAACACAACAGACCCCCACGTCAGAGAGCTTCTCATGAACCAGTCCAACCTCAACACAACAGACCCCACGTCAGAGAGCTTCTCATGAACCAGTCCAACCTCAACACAACAGACCCCACGTCAGAGAGTTTCTCATGAACCAGTCCAACCTCAACACAACAGACCCCACGTCAGAGAGTTTCTCATGAACCAGTCCAACCTCAACACAACAGACCCCACGTCAGAGAGTTTCTCATGAACCAGTCCAACCTCAACACAACAGACCCCACGTCAGAGAGTTTCTCATGAACCAGTCCAACACAACAGACCCCACGTCAGAGAGTTTCTCATGAACCAGTCCAACCTCAACACAACAGACCCCACGTCAGAGAGCTTCTCATGAACCAGTCCAACCTCAACACAACAGACCCCACGTCAGAGAGTTTCTCATGAACCAGTCCAACCTCAACACAACAGACCCCACGTCAGAGAGTTTCTCATGAACCAGTCCAACACAACAGACCCCACGTCAGAGAGTTTCTCATGAACCAGTCCAACCTCAACACAACAGACCCCACGTCAGAGAGTTTCTCATGAACCAGTCCAACCTCAACACAACAGACCCCACGTCAGAGAGTTTCTCATGAACCAGTCCAACACAACAGACCCCACGTCAGAGAGTTTCTCATGAACCAGTCCAACACAACAGACCCCACGTCAGAGAGTTTCTCATGAACCAGTCCAACCTCAACACAACAGACCCCACGTCAGAGAGCTTCTCATGAACCAGTCCAACCTCAACACAACAGACCCCACGTCAGAGAGTTTCTCATGAACCAGTCCAACACAACAGACCCCACGTCAGAGAGCTTCTCATGAACCAGTCCAACCTCAACACAACAGACCCCACGTCAGAGAGCTTCTCATGAACCAGTCCAACCTCAACACAACAGACCCCACGTCAGAGAGTTTCTCATGAACCAGTCCAACCTCAACACAACAGACCCCACGTCAGAGAGCTTCTCATGAACCAGTCCAACCTCAACACAACAGACCCCACGTCAGAGAGCTTCTCATGAACCAGTCCAACAACACAACAGACCCCACGTCAGAGAGTTTCTCATGAACCAGTCCAACCTCAACACAACAGACCCCACGTAAGAGAGTTTCTCATGAACCAGTCCAACCTCAACACAACAGACCCCACGTCAGAGAGTTTCTCATGAACCAGTCCAACCTCAACACAACAGACCCCACGTCAGAGAGTTTCTCATGAACCAGTCCAACCTCAACACAACAGACCCCACGTCAGAGAGTTTCTCATGAACCAGTCCAACCTCAACACAACAGACCCCACGTCAGAGAGCTTCTCATGAACCAGTCCAACCTCAACACAACAGACCCCACGTCAGAGAGCTTCTCATGAACCAGTCCAACCTCAACACAACAGACCCCACGTCAGAGAGCTTCTCATGAACCAGACCAACACAACAGACCCCACGTCAGAGAGTTTCTCATGAACCAGTCCAACCTCAACACAACAGACCCCACGTCAGACAGTTTCTCATGAACCAGTCAACTCAACACAACAGACCCCCACGTCAGAGAGTTTCTCATGAACCAGTCACTCAACACAACAGACCCCACGTCAGAGAGTTTCTCATGAACCAGTCCAACCTCAACACAACAGACCCCACGTCAGAGAGTTTCTCATGAACCAGTCAACCTCAACACAACAGACCCCACGTCAGAGAGTTTCTCATGAACCAGTCCACCAACACAACAGACCCCACGTCAGAGAGTTTCTCATGAACCAGTCCAACCTCAACACAACAGACCCCACGTCAGAGAGTTTCTCATGAACCAGTCCAACCTCAACACAACAGACCCCACGTCAGAGAGCTTCTCATGAACCAGTCAACTCAACACAACAGACCCCACGTCAGAGAGTTTCTCATGAACCAGTCCAACACACAACAGACCCCACGTCAGAGAGTTTCTCATGAACCAGTCCAACCTCAACACAACAGACCCCACGTCAGAGAGCTTCTCATGAACCAGTCCAACCTCAACACAACAGACCCCACGTCAGAGAGCTTCTCATGAACCAGTCCAACCTCAACACAACAGACCCCACGTCAGAGAGCTTCTCATGAACCAGTCCAACCTCAACACAACAGACCCCACGTCAGAGAGCTTCTCATGAACCAGTCCAACCTCAACACAACAGACCCCACGTCAGAGAGTTTCTCATGAACCAGTCCAACCTCAACACAACAGACCCCACGTCAGAGAGTTTCTCATGAACCAGTCCAACACAACAGACCCCACGTCAGAGAGTTTCTCATGAACCAGTCCAACACAACAGACCCCACGTCAGAGAGCTTCTCATGAACCAGTCCAACACAACAGACCCCACGTCAGAGAGTTTCTCATGAACCAGTCCAACACAACAGACCCCACGTCAGAGAGTTTCTCATGAACCAGTCCAACCTCAACACAACAGACCCCACGTCAGAGAGCTTCTCATGAACCAGTCCAACCTCAACACAACAGACCCCACGTCAGAGAGTTTCTCATGAACCAGTCCAACCTCAACACAACAGACCCCACGTCAGAGAGTTTCTCATGAACCACCCCAACACAACAGACCCCACGTCAGAGAGTTTCTCATGAACCAGTCCAACCTCAACACAACAGACCCCACGTCAGAGAGTTTCTCATGAACCAGTCCAACACAACAGACCCCACGTCAGAGAGTTTCTCATGAACCAGTCCAACACAACAGACCCCACGTCAGAGAGCTTCTCATGAACCAGTCCAACACAACAGACCCCACGTCAGAGAGTTTCTCATGAACCAGTCCAACACAACAGACCCCACGTCAGAGAGTTTCTCATGAACCAGTCCAACCTCAACACAAAAGACCCCACGTCAGAGAGCTTCTCATGAACCAGTCCAACCTCAACACAACAGACCCCACGTCAGAGAGTTTCTCATGAACCAGTCCAACCTCAACACAACAGACCCCACGTCAGAGAGTTTCTCATGAACCAGTCCAACACAACAGACCCCACGTCAGAGAGTTTCTCATGAACCAGTCCAACTCAACACAACAGACCCCACGTCAGAGAGTTTCTCATGAACCAGTCCAAACACAACAGACCCCACGTCAGAGAGCTTCTCATGAACCAGTCCAACAACACAACAGACCCCACGTCAGAGAGCTTTCTCATGAACCAGTCCAACCTCAACACAACAGACCCCACGTCAGAGAGTTTCTCATGAACCAGTCCAACCTCAACACAACAGACCCCACGTCAGAGAGTTTCTCATGAACCAGTCCAACACAACAGACCCCACGTCAGAGAGTTTCTCATGAACCAGTCCAACCTCAACACAACAGACCCCACGTCAGAGAGTTCTCATGAACCAGTCCAACTCAACACAACAGACCCCACGTCAGAGAGCTTCTCATGAACCAGTCCAACCTCAACACAACAGACCCCACGTCAGAGAGCTTCTCATGAACCAGTCCAACCTCAACACAACAGACCCCACGTCAGAGAGTTTCTCATGAACCAGTCCAACCTCAACACAACAGACCCCCACGTCAGAGAGCTTCTCATGAACCAGTCAACAACACAACAGACCCCAAGTCAGAGAGTTTCTCATGAACCAGTCCAACAACACAACAGACCCCACGTCAGAGAGCTTCTCATGAACCAGTCAACCAACACAACAGACCCCACGTCAGAGAGTTTCTCATGAACCAGTCCAACACAACAGACCCCACGTCAGAGAGCTTCTCATGAACCAGTCCAACCTCAACACAACAGACCCCACGTCAGAGAGTTTCTCATGAACCAGTCCAACCTCAACACAACAGACCCCACGTCAGAGAGTTTCTCATGAACCAGTCCAACCTCAACACAACAGACCCCACGTCAGAGAGTTTCTCATGAACCAGTCCAACACAACAGACCCCACGTCAGAGAGTTTCTCATGAACCAGTCCAACCTCAACACAACAGACCCCACGTCAGAGAGCTTCTCATGAACCAGTCCAACCTCAACACAACAGACCCCACGTCAGAGAGCTTCTCATGAACCAGTCCAACCTCAACACAACAGACCCCACGTCAGAGAGTTTCTCATGAACCAGTCCAACCTCAACACAACAGACCCCACGTCAGAGAGTTTCTCATGAACCAGTCCAACCTCAACACAACAGACCCCACGTCAGAGAGTTTCTCATGAACCAGTCCAACACAACAGACCCCACGTCAGAGAGTTTCTCATGAACCAGTCCAACACAACAGACCCCACGTCAGAGAGCTTCTCATGAACCAGTCACTCAACACAACAGACCCCACGTCAGAGAGTTTCTCATGAACCAGTCCAACAACACAACAGACCCCACGTCAGAGAGTTTCTCATGAACCAGTCCAACCTCAACACAACAGACCCCACGTCAGAGAGTTTCTCATGAACCAGTCCAACCTCAACACAACAGACCCCACGTCAGAGAGTTTCTCATGAACCAGTCCAACCTCAACACAACAGACCCCACGTCAGAGAGTTTCTCATGAACCAGTCAACCAACACAACAGACCCCCCGTCAGAGAGCTTCTCATGAACCAGTCCAACCCAACACAACAGACCCCACGTCAGAGAGTTTCTCATGAACCAGTCCCAACACAACAGACCCCACGTCAGAGAGTTTCTCATGAACCAGTCCAACAACACACAGACCCCACGTCAGAGAGTTTCTCATGAACCAGTCCAACCTCAACACAAAAGACCCCCACGTCAGAGAGCTTCTCATGAACCAGTCCAACCTCAACACAACAGACCCCACGTCAGAGAGCTTCTCATGAACCAGTCCAACCTCAACACAACAGACCCCACGTCAGAGAGTTTCTCATGAACCAGTCCAACACAACAGACCCCACGTCAGAGAGTTTCTCATGAACCAGTCCAACCTCAACACAACAGACCCCACGTCAGAGAGTTTCTCATGAACCAGTCCCAACACAACAGACCCCACGTCAGAGAGCTTCTCATGAACCAGTCCAACACAACAGACCCCACGTCAGAGAGTTTCTCATGAACCAGTCCAACACAACAGACCCCACGTCAGAGAGTTTCTCATGAACCAGTCCAACCTCAACACAACAGACCCCACGTCAGAGAGCTTTCTCATGAACCAGTCCAACCTCAACACAACAGACCCCACGTCAGAGAGTTTCTCATGAACCAGTCCAACCTCAACACAACAGACCCCACGTCAGAGAGTTTCTCATGAACCAGTCCAACTCAACACAACAGACCCCACGTCAGAGAGTTTCTCATGAACCAGTCCAACAACACAACAGACCCCACGTCAGAGAGTTTCTCATGAACCAGTCCAACAACACAACAGACCCCACGTCAGAGAGTTTCTCATGAACCAGTCCAACACAACAGACCCCACGTCAGAGAGTTTCTCATGAACCAGTCCAACACAACAGACCCCACGTCAGAGAGCTTCTCATGAACCAGTCCAACAACACAACAGACCCCACGTCAGAGAGTTTCTCATGAACCAGTCCAACCAACACAACAGACCCCACGTCAGAGAGTTTCTCATGAACCAGTCCAACCTCAACACAACAGACCCCACGTCAGAGAGTTTCTCATGAACCAGTCCAACCTCAACACAACAGACCCCACGTCAGAGAGTTTCTCATGAACCAGTCCAACCTCAACACAACAGACCCCACGTCAGAGAGTTTCTCATGAACCAGTCCAACCTCAACACAACAGACCCCACGTCAGAGAGTTCTCATGAACCAGTCCAACCTCAACACAACAGACCCCCACGTCAGAGAGTTTCTCATGAACCAGTCCAACCTCAACACAACAGACCCCACGTCAGAGAGTTTCTCATGAACCAGTCCAACCTCAACACAACAGACCCCACGTCAGAGAGTTTCTCATGAACCAGTCCAACTCAACACAACAGACCCCACGTCAGAGAGTTTCTCATGAACCAGTCCAACCTCAACACAACAGACCCCACGTCAGAGAGTTTCTCATGAACCAGTCCAACACAACAGACCCCACGTCAGAGAGTTTCTCATGAACCAGTCCCAACACAACAGACCCCACGTCAGAGAGCTTCTCATGAACCAGTCCAACACAACAGACCCCACGTCAGAGAGCTTCTCATGAACCAGTCAACTCAACACAACAGACCCCACGTCAGAGAGTTTCTCATGAACCAGTCCAACCTCAACACAACAGACCCCACGTCAGAGAGTTTCTCATGAACCAGTCCAACCTCAACACAACAGACCCCACATCAGAGAGTTTCTCATGAACCAGTCCAACCTCAACACAACAGACCCCACGTCAGAGAGTTTCTCATGAACCAGTCCAACCTCAACACAACAGACCCCCACGTCAGAGAGTTTCTCATGAACCAGTCCAACCTCAACACAACAGACCCCACGTCAGAGAGTTTCTCATGAACCAGTCCAACCTCAACACAACAGACCCCACGTCAGAGAGCTTCTCATGAACCAGTCCAACACAACAGACCCCACGTCAGAGAGTTTCTCATGAACCAGTCCAACACAACAGACCCCCACGTCAGAGAGTTTCTCATGAACCAGTCCAACCTCAACACAACAGACCCCACGTCAGAGAGCTTCTCATGAACCAGTCCAACCTCAACACAACAGACCCCACGTCAGAGAGCTTCTCATGAACCAGTCCAACCTCAACACAACAGACCCCACGTCAGAGAGCTTCTCATGAACCAGTCCAACCTCAACACAACAGACCCCACGTCAGAGAGTTTCTCATGAACCAGTCCAACCTCAACACAACAGACCCCACGTCAGAGAGTTTCTCATGAACCAGTCCAACCTCAACACAACAGACCCCACGTCAGAGAGTTTCTCATGAACCAGTCCAACACAACAGACCCCACGTCAGAGAGTTTCTCATGAACCAGTCCAACACAACAGACCCCACGTCAGAGAGTTTCTCATGAACCAGTCCAACACAACAGACCCCACGTCAGAGAGTTTCTCATGAACCAGTCCAACACAACAGACCCCACGTCAGAGAGTTTCTCATGAACCAGTCCAACCTCAACACAACAGACCCCACGTCAGAGAGCTTCTCATGAACCAGTCCAACCTCAACACAACAGACCCCACGTCAGAGAGTTTCTCATGAACCAGTCCAACCTCAACACAACAGACCCCACGTCAGAGAGTTTCTCATGAACCAGTCCAACAACAACAGACCCCACGTCAGAGAGTTTCTCATGAACCAGTCCAACCTCAACACAACAGACCCCACGTCAGAGAGTTTCTCATGAACCAGTCCAACACAACAGACCCCACGTCAGAGAGTTTCTCATGAACCAGTCCAACACAACAGACCCCACGTCAGAGAGCTTCTCATGAACCAGTCCAACACAACAGACCCCACGTCAGAGAGTTTCTCATGAACCAGTCCAACAACACAACAGACCCCACGTCAGAGAGTTTCTCATGAACCAGTCCAACCTCAACACAAAAGACCCCACGTCAGAGAGCTTCTCATGAACCAGTCCAACCTCAACACAACAGACCCCACGTCAGAGAGTTTCTCATGAACCAGTCCAACCTCAACACAACAGACCCCACGTCAGAGAGTTTCTCATGAACCAGTCCAACACAACAGACCCCACGTCAGAGAGTTTCTCATGAACCAGTCCAACCTCAACACAACAGACCCCACGTCAGAGAGTTTCTCATGAACCAGTCAACAACACAACAGACCCCACGTCAGAGAGCTTCTCATGAACCAGTCCAACACAACAGACCCCACGTCAGAGAGTTTCTCATGAACCAGTCCAACACAACAGACCCCACGTCAGAGAGTTTCTCATGAACCAGTCCAACCTCAACACAACAGACCCCACGTCAGAGAGCTTCTCATGAACCAGTCCAACCTCAACACAACAGACCCCACGTCAGAGAGCTTCTCATGAACCAGTCCAACCTCAACACAACAGACCCCACGTCAGAGAGTTTCTCATGAACCAGTCCAACACAACAGACCCCACGTCAGAGAGTTTCTCATGAACCAGTCCAACCTCAACACAACAGACCCCACGTCAGAGAGTTTCTCATGAACCAGTCCAACCTCAACACAACAGACCCCACGTCAGAGAGTTTCTCATGAACCAGTCCAACCTCAACACAACAGACCCCACGTCAGAGAGTTTCTCATGAACCAGTCCAACCTCAACACAACAGACCCCACGTCAGAGAGTTTCTCATGAACCAGTCCAACCTCAACACAACAGACCCCACGTCAGAGAGTTTCTCATGAACCAGTCCAACCTCAACACAACAGACCCCACGTCAGAGAGCTTCTCATGAACCAGTCCAACACAACAGACCCCACGTCAGAGAGTTTCTCATGAACCAGTCCAACACAACAGACCCCACGTCAGAGAGTTTCTCATGAACCAGTCCAACCTCAACACAACAGACCCCACGTCAGAGAGCTTCTCATGAACCAGTCCAACCTCAACACAACAGACCCCACGTCAGAGAGCTTCTCATGAACCAGTCCAACCTCAACACAACAGACCCCACGTCAGAGAGCTTCTCATGAACCAGTCCAACCTCAACACAACAGACCCCACGTCAGAGAGCTTCTCATGAACCAGTCCAACCTCAACACAACAGACCCCACGTCAGAGAGTTTCTCATGAACCAGTCCAACCTCAACACAACAGACCCCACGTCAGAGAGTTTCTCATGAACCAGTCCAACACAACAGACCCCACGTCAGAGAGTTTCTCATGAACCAGTCCAACACAACAGACCCCACGTCAGAGAGCTTCTCATGAACCAGTCCAACACAACAGACCCCACGTCAGAGAGTTTCTCATGAACCAGTCCAACACAACAGACCCCACGTCAGAGAGTTTCTCATGAACCAGTCCAACCTCAACACAACAGCCCCCACGTCAGAGAGCTTCTCATGAACCAGTCCAACCTCAACACAACAGACCCCACGTCAGAGAGTTTCTCATGAACCAGTCCAACCTCAACACAACAGACCCCACGTCAGAGAGTTTCTCATGAACCAGTCCAACACAACAGACCCCACGTCAGAGAGTTTCTCATGAACCAGTCCAACCTCAACACAACAGACCCCACGTCAGAGAGTTTCTCATGAACCAGTCCAACACAACAGACCCCACGTCAGAGAGTTTCTCATGAACCAGTCCAACACAACAGACCCCACGTCAGAGAGCTTCTCATGAACCAGTCCAACACAACAGACCCCACGTCAGAGAGTTTCTCATGAACCAGTCCAACACAACAGACCCCACGTCAGAGAGTTTCTCATGAACCAGTCCAACCTCAACACAAAAGACCCCACGTCAGAGAGCTTCTCATGAACCAGTCCAACCTCAACACAACAGACCCCACGTCAGAGAGTTTCTCATGAACCAGTCCAACCTCAACACAACAGACCCCACGTCAGAGAGTTTCTCATGAACCAGTCCAACACAACAGACCCCACGTCAGAGAGTTTCTCATGAACCAGTCCAACCTCAACACAACAGACCCCACGTCAGAGAGTTTCTCATGAACCAGTCCAACAACACAACAGACCCCACGTCAGAGAGCTTCTCATGAACCAGTCCAACACAACAGACCCCACGTCAGAGAGTTTCTCATGAACCAGTCCAACACAACAGACCCCACGTCAGAGAGTTTCTCATGAACCAGTCCAACCTCAACACAACAGACCCCCACGTCAGAGAGCTTCTCATGAACCAGTCCAACCTCAACACAACAGACCCCCACGTCAGAGAGTTTCTCATGAACCAGTCCAACCTCAACACAACAGACCCCACGTCAGAGAGTTTCTCATGAACCAGTCCAACACAACAGACCCCACGTCAGAGAGTTTCTCATGAACCAGTCCAACCTCAACACAACAGACCCCACGTCAGAGAGCTTCTCATGAACCAGTCCAACCTCAACACAACAGACCCCACGTCAGAGAGTTCTCATGAACCAGTCCAACCTCAACACAACAGACCCCACGTCAGAGAGCTTCTCATGAACCAGTCCAACCTCAACACAACAGACCCCACGTCAGAGAGTTTCTCATGAACCAGTCCAACCTCAACACAACAGACCCCACGTCAGAGAGTTTCTCATGAACCAGTCCACCCAACACAACAGACCCCACGTCAGAGAGTTTCTCATGAACCAGTCCAACACAACAGACCCCACGTCAGAGAGCTTCTCATGAACCAGTCCAACACAACAGACCCCACGTCAGAGAGTTTCTCATGAACCAGTCCAACACAACAGACCCCCACGTCAGAGAGTTTCTCATGAACCAGTCCAACCTCAACACAACAGACCCCACGTCAGAGAGTTCTCATGAACCAGTCCAACCTCAACACAACAGACCCCACGTCAGAGAGTTTCTCATGAACCAGTCCAACCTCAACACAACAGACCCCACGTCAGAGAGTTTCTCATGAACCAGTCCAACACAACAGACCCCACGTCAGAGAGTTTCTCATGAACCAGTCCAACCTCAACACAACAGACCCCACGTCAGAGAGTTTCTCATGAACCAGTCCAACACAACAGACCCCACGTCAGAGAGCTTCTCATGAACCAGTCCAACACAACAGACCCCAAGTCAGAGAGCTTCTCATGAACCAGTCCACAACACAACAGACCCCACGTCAGAGAGTTTCTCATGAACCAGTCCACAACACAACAGACCCCACGTCAGAGAGTTTCTCATGAACCAGTCCAACCTCAACACAAAAGACCCCCACGTCAGAGAGCTTCTCATGAACCAGTCCAACCTCAACACAACAGACCCCACGTCAGAGAGTTTCTCATGAACCAGTCCAACCTCAACACAACAGACCCCACGTCAGAGAGCTTCTCATGAACCAGTCCAACACAACAGACCCCACGTCAGAGAGTTTCTCATGAACCAGTCCAACCTCAACACAACAGACCCCACGTCAGAGAGTTTCTCATGAACCAGTCCAACAACACAACAGACCCCACGTCAGAGAGTTTCTCATGAACCAGTCCAATCAACACAACAGACCCCACGTCAGAGAGTTTCTCATGAACCAGTCCAACCCAACACAACAGACCCCACGTCAGAGAGCTTCTCATGAACCAGTCCAACCTCAACACAACAGACCCCACGTCAGAGAGCTTCTCATGAACCAGTCCAACCTCAACACAACAGACCCCACGTCAGAGAGTTTCTCATGAACCAGTCCAACCTCAACACAACAGACCCCACGTCAGAGAGCTTCTCATGAACCAGTCCAACTCAACACAACAGACCCCACGTCAGAGAGCTTCTCATGAACCAGTCCAACAACACAACAGACCCCCACGTCAGAGAGTTTCTCATGAACCAGTCCAACAACACAACAGACCCCACGTCAGAGAGCTTTCTCATGAACCAGTCCAACACAACAGACCCCACGTCAGAGAGCTTCTCATGAACCAGTCCAACACAACAGACCCCACGTCAGAGAGTTTCTCATGAACCAGTCCAACCTCAACACAACAGACCCCACGTCAGAGAGTTCTCATGAACCAGTCCAACCTCAACACAACAGACCCCACGTCAGAGAGTTTCTCATGAACCAGTCCAACCTCAACACAACAGACCCCACGTCAGAGAGTTTCTCATGAACCAGTCCCAACACAACAGACCCCACGTCAGAGAGTTTCTCATGAACCAGTCCAACCTCAACACAACAGACCCCACGTCAGAGAGTTTCTCATGAACCAGTCACAACACAACAGACCCCACGTCAGAGAGTTTCTCATGAACCAGTCCAACACAACAGACCCCACGTCAGAGAGTTTCTCATGAACCAGTCCAACACAACAGACCCCACGTCAGAGAGCTTCTCATGAACCAGTCCAACCTCAACACAACAGACCCCACGTCAGAGAGTTTCTCATGAACCAGTCCAACCTCAACACAACAGACCCCACGTCAGAGAGCTTCTCATGAACCAGTCCAACCTCAACACAACAGACCCCACGTCAGAGAGTTTCTCATGAACCAGTCCAACCTCAACACAACAGACCCCACGTCAGAGAGCTTCTCATGAACCAGTCCAACCTCAACACAACAGACCCCACGTCAGAGAGCTTCTCATGAACCAGTCCAACCTCAACACAACAGACCCCACGTCAGAGAGTTTCTCATGAACCAGTCCAACACAACAGACCCCACGTCAGAGAGCTTCTCATGAACCAGTCCAACCTCAACACAACAGACCCCACGTCAGAGAGTTTCTCATGAACCAGTCCAACAACACAACAGACCCCACGTCAGAGAGTTTCTCATGAACCAGTCACAACACAACAGACCCCACGTCAGAGAGTTTCTCATGAACCAGTCCAACACAACAGACCCCACGTCAGAGAGTTTCTCATGAACCAGTCAACCTCAACACAACAGACCCCACGTCAGAGAGTTTCTCATGAACCAGTCCAACCTCAACACAAAAGACCCCACGTCAGAGAGCTTCTCATGAACCAGTCCAACCTCAACACAACAGACCCCACGTCAGAGAGTTTCTCATGAACCAGTCCAACCTCAACACAACAGACCCCACGTCAGAGAGTTTCTCATGAACCAGTCAACCTCAACACAACAGACCCCACGTCAGAGAGTTTCTCATGAACCAGTCCAACCTCAACACAACAGACCCCCACGTCAGAGAGTTTCTCATGAACCAGTCCAACAACACAACAGACCCCACGTCAGAGAGCTTCTCATGAACCAGTCCAACACAACAGACCCCACGTCAGAGAGTTTCTCATGAACCAGTCCAAAACACAACAGACCCCACGTCAGAGAGTTTCTCATGAACCAGTCCAACCTCAACACAACAGACCCCACGTCAGAGAGCTTCTCATGAACCAGTCCAACCTCAACACAACAGACCCCACGTCAGAGAGTTTCTCATGAACCAGTCCAACCTCAACACAACAGACCCCACGTCAGAGAGTTTCTCATGAACCAGTCCAACACAACAGACCCCACGTCAGAGAGTTTCTCATGAACCAGTCCAACCTCAACACAACAGACCCCACGTCAGAGAGTTTCTCATGAACCAGTCCAACACAACAGACCCCACGTCAGAGAGTTTCTCATGAACCAGTCCAACACAACAGACCCCACGTCAGAGAGCTTCTCATGAACCAGTCCAACACAACAGACCCCACGTCAGAGAGTTTCTCATGAACCAGTCCCAACACAACAGACCCCACGTCAGAGAGTTTCTCATGAACCAGTCCAACCTCAACACAACAGACCCCACGTCAGAGAGTTTCTCATGAACCAGTCCAACACAACAGACCCCACGTCAGAGAGTTTCTCATGAACCAGTCACAACACAACAGACCCCACGTCAGAGAGTTTCTCATGAACCAGTCCAACCTCAACACAACAGACCCCACGTCAGAGAGCTTCTCATGAACCAGTCCAACCTCAACACAACAGACCCCACGTCAGAGAGCTTCTCATGAACCAGTCCAACCTCAACACAACAGACCCCACGTCAGAGAGCTTCTCATGAACCAGTCCAACCTCAACACAACAGACCCCACGTCAGAGAGCTTCTCATGAACCAGTCCAACCTCAACACAACAGACCCCACGTCAGAGAGTTTCTCATGAACCAGTCCAACCTCAACACAACAGACCCCACGTCAGAGAGCTTCTCATGAACCAGTCCAACCTCAACACAACAGACCCCACGTCAGAGAGTTCTCATGAACCAGTCCAACCTCAACACAACAGACCCCACGTCAGAGAGTTCTCATGAACCAGTCCAACCTCAACACAACAGACCCCACGTCAGAGAGTTTCTCATGAACCAGTCCAACACAACAGACCCCACGTCAGAGAGTTTCTCATGAACCAGTCCAACACAACAGACCCCACGTCAGAGAGTTTCTCATGAACCAGTCCAACACAACAGACCCCACGTCAGAGAGTTTCTCATGAACCAGTCCAACCTCAACACAACAGACCCCACGTCAGAGAGTTTCTCATGAACCAGTCCAACCTCAACACAACAGACCCCACGTCAGAGAGCTTCTCATGAACCAGTCCAACCTCAACACAACAGACCCCACGTCAGAGAGTTTCTCATGAACCAGTCCAACCTCAACACAACAGACCCCACGTCAGAGAGCTTCTCATGAACCAGTCCAACACAACAGACCCCACGTCAGAGAGTTTCTCATGAACCAGTCCAACTCAACACAACAGACCCCACGTCAGAGAGTTTCTCATGAACCAGTCCAACCTCAACACAACAGACCCCACGTCAGAGAGTTTCTCATGAACCAGTCCAACCTCAACACAACAGACCCCACGTCAGAGAGTTTCTCATGAACCAGTCCACAACACAACAGACCCCACGTCAGAGAGTTTCTCATGAACCAGTCCAACCTCAACACAACAGACCCCACGTCAGAGAGGTTCTCATGAACCAGTCCAACCTCAACACAACAGACCCCACGTCAGAGAGCTTCTCATGAACCAGTCCAACCTCAACACAACAGACCCCACGTCAGAGAGTTTCTCATGAACCAGTCCAACACAACAGACCCCACGTCAGAGAGTTTCTCATGAACCAGTCAACCCCAACACAACAGACCCCACGTCAGAGAGTTTCTCATGAACCAGTCCACAACACAACAGACCCCACGTCAGAGAGTTTCTCATGAACCAGTCCAACCTCAACACAACAGACCCCACGTCAGAGAGTTTCTCATGAACCAGTCCAACTCAACACAACAGACCCCACGTCAGAGAGTTTCTCATGAACCAGTCCAACCTCAACACAACAGACCCCACGTCAGAGAGTTTCTCATGAACCAGTCCAACCTCAACACAACAGACCCCCACGTCAGAGAGCTTCTCATGAACCAGTCCAACCTCAACACAACAGACCCCACGTCAGAGAGTTTCTCATGAACCAGTCCAACCTCAACACAACAGACCCCACGTCAGAGAGTTTCTCATGAACCAGTCAATCAACACAACAGACCCCCACGTCAGAGAGTTTCTCATGAACCAGTCCAACCTCAACACAACAGACCCCACGTCAGAGAGTTTCTCATGAACCAGTCCAACCTCAACACAACAGACCCCACGTCAGAGAGTTTCTCATGAACCAGTCCAACACAACAGACCCCACGTCAGAGAGTTTCTCATGAACCAGTCCAACACACAACAGACCCCACGTCAGAGAGTTTCTCATGAACCAGTCCAACCTCAACACAACAGACCCCACGTCAGAGAGCTTCTCATGAACCAGTCCAACCTCAACACAACAGACCCCACGTCAGAGAGTTTCTCATGAACCAGTCCAACACAACAGACCCCACGTCAGAGAGTTTCTCATGAACCAGTCCAACCTCAACACAACAGACCCCACGTCAGAGAGCTTCTCATGAACCAGTCCAACCTCAACACAACAGACCCCACGTCAGAGAGTTTCTCATGAACCAGTCCAACCTCAACACAACAGACCCCACGTCAGAGAGTTTCTCATGAACCAGTCCAACCTCAACACAACAGACCCCACGTCAGAGAGCTTCTCATGAACCAGTCACCAACACAACAGACCCCACGTCAGAGAGTTTCTCATGAACCAGTCCAACCTCAACACAACAGACCCCACGTCAGAGAGTTTCTCATGAACCAGTCCAACCTCAACACAACAGACCCCACGTCAGAGAGTTTCTCATGAACCAGTCCAACCTCAACACAACAGACCCCACGTCAGAGAGCTTCTCATGAACCAGTCCAACCTCAACACAACAGACCCCACGTCAGAGAGTTTCTCATGAACCAGTCCAACCTCAACACAACAGACCCCACGTCAGAGAGCTTCTCATGAACCAGTCCAACCTCAACACAACAGACCCCACGTCAGAGAGCTTCTCATGAACCAGTCCAACCTCAACACAACAGACCCCACGTCAGAGAGCTTCTCATGAACCAGTCCAACACAACAGACCCCACGTCAGAGAGTTTCTCATGAACCAGTCCAACCTCAACACAACAGACCCCACGTCAGAGAGTTTCTCATGAACCAGTCCAACCTCAACACAACAGACCCCACGTCAGAGAGTTTCTCATGAACCAGTCCTCAACACAACAGACCCCCACGTCAGAGAGCTTCTCATGAACCAGTCCAACCTCAACACAACAGACCCCACGTCAGAGAGTTTCTCATGAACCAGTCCAACCTCAACACAACAGACCCCCACGTCAGAGAGCTTCTCATGAACCAGTCCAACCACAACAGACCCCACGTCAGAGAGCTTCTCATGAACCAGTCCAACACAACAGACCCCACGTCAGAGAGTTTCTCATGAACCAGTCCAACCTCAACACAACAGACCCCACGTCAGAGAGTTTCTCATGAACCAGTCACAACACAACAGACCCCACGTCAGAGAGTTTCTCATGAACCAGTCCAACCTCAACACAACAGACCCCACGTCAGAGAGTTTCTCATGAACCAGTCCAACCTCAACACAACAGACCCCACGTCAGAGAGTTTCTCATGAACCAGTCCAACCTCAACACAACAGACCCCACGTCAGAGAGTTTCTCATGAACCAGTCCAACCTCAACACAACAGACCCCACGTCAGAGAGCTTCTCATGAACCAGTCCAACCAACACAACAGACCCCCACGTCAGAGAGTTTCTCATGAACCAGTCCAACACAACAGACCCCACGTCAGAGAGTTTCTCATGAACCAGTCCAACCTCAACACAACAGACCCCACGTCAGAGAGGTTCTCATGAACCAGTCCACTCAACACAACAGACCCCACGTCAGAGAGCTTCTCATGAACCAGTCCAACCTCAACACAACAGACCCCACGTCAGAGAGTTTCTCATGAACCAGTCCAACCTCAACACAACAGACCCCACGTCAGAGAGCTTCTCATGAACCAGTCCAACCTCAACACAACAGACCCCACGTCAGAGAGCTTCTCATGAACCAGTCCAACCTCAACACAACAGACCCCACGTCAGAGAGTTTCTCATGAACCAGTCAACCCAACACAACAGACCCCACGTCAGAGAGTTTCTCATGAACCAGTCCAACACAACAGACCCCACGTCAGAGAGTTTCTCATGAACCAGTCCAACCTCAACACAACAGACCCCACGTCAGAGAGCTTCTCATGAACCAGTCCAACCTCAACACAACAGACCCCACGTCAGAGAGCTTCTCATGAACCAGTCCAACAACACAACAGACCCCACGTCAGAGAGTTTCTCATGAACCAGTCCAACCTCAACACAACAGACCCCACGTCAGAGAGCTTCTCATGAACCAGTCCAACCTCAACACAACAGACCCCCACGTCAGAGAGTTTCTCATGAACCAGTCCAACACAACAGACCCCACGTCAGAGAGCTTCTCATGAACCAGTCCAACCTCAACACAACAGACCCCACGTCAGAGAGTTTCTCATGAACCAGTCCAACCTCAACACAACAGACCCCACGTCAGAGAGCTTCTCATGAACCAGTCCAACACAACAGACCCCACGTCAGAGAGTTTCTCATGAACCAGTCCAACCTCAACACAACAGACCCCACGTCAGAGAGTTTCTCATGAACCAGTCCAACAACACAACAGACCCCACGTCAGAGAGTTTCTCATGAACCAGTCCAACCTCAACACAACAGACCCCACGTCAGAGAGTTTCTCATGAACCAGTCCAACACAACAGACCCCACGTCAGAGAGTTTCTCATGAACCAGTCCAACCTCAACACAACAGACCCCACGTCAGAGAGCTTCTCATGAACCAGTCCAACCTCAACACAACAGACCCCCACGTCAGAGAGTTTCTCATGAACCAGTCCAACCTCAACACAACAGACCCCACGTCAGAGAGTTTCTCATGAACCAGTCCAACCTCAACACAACAGACCCCACGTCAGAGAGCTTCTCATGAACCAGTCCAACACAACAGACCCCACGTCAGAGAGTTTCTCATGAACCAGTCCAACACAACAGACCCCACGTCAGAGAGTTTCTCATGAACCAGTCCAACCTCAACACAACAGACCCCCACGTCAGAGAGCTTCTCATGAACCAGTCCAACCTCAACACAACAGACCCCACGTCAGAGAGCTTCTCATGAACCAGTCCAACCTCAACACAACAGACCCCACGTCAGAGAGCTTCTCATGAACCAGTCCAACCTCAACACAACAGACCCCACGTCAGAGAGTTTCTCATGAACCAGTCCAACCTCAACACAACAGACCCCACGTCAGAGAGCTTCTCATGAACCAGTCCAACCTCAACACAACAGACCCCACGTCAGAGAGTTTCTCATGAACCAGTCCAACACAACAGACCCCACGTCAGAGAGTTTCTCATGAACCAGTCCAACACAACAGACCCCCACGTCAGAGAGTTCTCATGAACCAGTCTCAACACAACAGACCCCACGTCAGAGAGTTTCTCATGAACCAGTCCAACCTCAACACAACAGACCCCACGTCAGAGAGTTTCTCATGAACCAGTCCAACCTCAACACAACAGACCCCACGTCAGAGAGTTTCTCATGAACCAGTCACAACACAACAGACCCCACGTCAGAGAGTTTCTCATGAACCAGTCAACTCAACACAACAGACCCCACGTCAGAGAGCTTCTCATGAACCAGTCCAACACAACAGACCCCACGTCAGAGAGCTTCTCATGAACCAGTCCAACCTCAACACAACAGACCCCACGTCAGAGAGCTTCTCATGAACCAGTCCAACACAACAGACCCCACGTCAGAGAGTTTCTCATGAACCAGTCCAACCTCAACACAACAGACCCCACGTCAGAGAGTTTCTCATGAACCAGTCCAACCTCAACACAACAGACCCCACGTCAGAGAGTTTCTCATGAACCAGTCCAACACAACAGACCCCACGTCAGAGAGCTTCTCATGAACCAGTCCAACCTCAACACAACAGACCCCACGTCAGAGAGTTTCTCATGAACCAGTCCAACCTCAACACAACAGACCCCACGTCAGAGAGCTTCTCATGAACCAGTCCAACACAACAGACCCCACGTCAGAGAGTTTCTCATGAACCAGTCCAACCTCAACACAACAGACCCCACGTCAGAGAGTTTCTCATGAACCAGTCCAACACAACAGACCCCACGTCAGAGAGTTTCTCATGAACCAGTCCAACCTCAACACAACAGACCCCACGTCAGAGAGTTTCTCATGAACCAGTCCACCTCAACACAACAGACCCCACGTCAGAGAGTTTCTCATGAACCAGTCCAACCTCAACACAACAGACCCCACGTCAGAGAGTTTCTCATGAACCAGTCCAACCTCAACACAACAGACCCCACGTCAGAGAGTTTCTCATGAACCAGTCCAACCTCAACACAACAGACCCCACGTCAGAGAGTTTCTCATTAACCAGTCCAACCTCAACACAACAGACCCCACGTCAGAGAGCTTCTCATGAACCAGTCCAACACAACAGACCCCACGTCAGAGAGTTTCTCATGAACCAGTCAACAACACAACAGACCCCACGTCAGAGAGTTTCTCATGAACCAGTCCAACCTCAACACAACAGACCCCACGTCAGAGAGCTTCTCATGAACCAGTCCAACCTCAACACAACAGACCCCACGTCAGAGAGCTTCTCATGAACCAGTCCAACCTCAACACAACAGACCCCACGTCAGAGAGCTTCTCATGAACCAGTCCAACCTCAACACAACAGACCCCACGTCAGAGAGCTTCTCATGAACCAGTCCAACCTCAACACAACAGACCCCACGTCAGAGAGTTTCTCATGAACCAGTCCAACCTCAACACAACAGACCCCACGTCAGAGAGTTTCTCATGAACCAGTCCAACAACACAACAGACCCCACGTCAGAGAGTTTCTCATGAACCAGTCCCAACACAACAGACCCCACGTCAGAGAGCTTCTCATGAACCAGTCAACCTCAACACAACAGACCCCACGTCAGAGAGTTTCTCATGAACCAGTCCAACTCAACACAACAGACCCCACGTCAGAGAGCTTCTCATGAACCAGTCCAACACAACAGACCCCACGTCAGAGAGTTTCTCATGAACCAGTCCAACACAACAGACCCCACGTCAGAGAGTTTCTCATGAACCAGTCCAACCTCAACACAACAGACCCCCACGTCAGAGAGCTTCTCATGAACCAGTCCAACCTCAACACAACAGACCCCACGTCAGAGAGTTTCTCATGAACCAGTCCAACACAACAGACCCCACGTCAAAGAGTTTCTCATGAACCAGTCCAACCTCAACACAACAGACCCCACGTCAGAGAGCTTCTCATGAACCAGTCCAACCTCAACACAACAGACCCCCACGTCAGAGAGCTTCTCATGAACCAGTCCAACCTCAACACAACAGACCCCACGTCAGAGAGTTCTCATGAACCAGTCCAACCTCAACACAACAGACCCCACGTCAGAGAGCTTCTCATGAACCAGTCCAACACAACAGACCCCACGTCAGAGAGTTTCTCATGAACCAGTCCAACCTCAACACAACAGACCCCACGTCAGAGAGTTTCTCATGAACCAGTCCAACCTCAACACAACAGACCCCACGTCAGAGAGTTTCTCATGAACCAGTCCAACCTCAACACAACAGACCCCACGTCAGAGAGTTTCTCATGAACCAGTCCAACCTCAACACAACAGACCCCACGTCAGAGAGTTTCTCATGAACCAGTCCAACCTCAACACAACAGACCCCCACGTCAGAGAGCTTCTCATGAACCAGTCCAACCTCAACACAACAGACCCCACGTCAGAGAGCTTCTCATGAACCAGTCCAACACAACAGACCCCACGTCAGAGAGCTTCTCATGAACCAGTCCAACCTCAACACAACAGACCCCACGTCAGAGAGTTTCTCATGAACCAGTCCAACCTCAACACAACAGACCCCACGTCAGAGAGCTTCTCATGAACCAGTCCAACCCAACACAACAGACCCCACGTCAGAGAGTTTCTCATGAACCAGTCCAACCTCAACACAACAGACCCCACGTCAGAGAGTTTCTCATGAACCAGTCCAACCTCAACACAACAGACCCCACGTCAGAGAGCTTCTCATGAACCAGTCCAACCTCAACACAACAGACCCCCACGTCAGAGAGTTTCTCATGAACCAGTCCAACCACAACAGACCCCACGTCAGAGAGTTTCTCATGAACCAGTCCAACCTCAACACAACAGACCCCACGTCAGAGAGCTTCTCATGAACCAGTCCAACCTCAACACAACAGACCCCACGTCAGAGAGCTTCTCATGAACCAGTCCAACCTCAACACAACAGACCCCACGTCAGAGAGCTTCTCATGAACCAGTCCAACCTCAACACAACAGACCCCACGTCAGAGAGCTTCTCATGAACCAGTCAACCAACACAACAGACCCCACGTCAGAGAGCTTCTCATGAACCAGTCCAACCTCAACACAACAGACCCCACGTCAGAGAGTTTCTCATGAACCAGTCCAACCTCAACACAACAGACCCCACGTCAGAGAGTTCTCATGAACCAGTCCAACCTCAACACAACAGACCCCACGTCAGAGAGTTTCTCATGAACCAGTCCAACCTCAACACAACAGACCCCACGTCAGAGAGCTTCTCATGAACCAGTCCAACCTCAACACAACAGACCCCACGTCAGAGAGCTTCTCATGAACCAGTCCAACCTCAACACAACAGACCCCACGTCAGAGAGTTTCTCATGAACCAGTCCAACCTCAACACAACAGACCCCACGTCAGAGAGTTTCTCATGAACCAGTCCAACCTCAACACAACAGACCCCACGTCAGAGAGTTTCTCATGAACCAGTCCAACACAACAGACCCCACGTCAGAGAGCTTCTCATGAACCAGTCCAACACAACAGACCCCACGTCAGAGAGTTTCTCATGAACCAGTCCAACCTCAACACAACAGACCCCACGTCAGAGAGTTTCTCATGAACCAGTCCAACTCAACACAACAGACCCCACGTCAGAGAGTTTCTCATGAACCAGTCACTCAACACAACAGACCCCACGTCAGAGAGTTTCTCATGAACCAGTCCAACCTCAACACAACAGACCCCACGTCAGAGAGTTTCTCATGAACCAGTCCAACCTCAACACAACAGACCCCACGTCAGAGAGCTTCTCATGAACCAGTCCAACTCAACACAACAGACCCCACGTCAGAGAGTTTCTCATGAACCAGTCAACAACACAACAGACCCCACGTCAGAGAGCTTCTCATGAACCAGTCCCAACACAACAGACCCCACGTCAGAGAGTTTCTCATGAACCAGTCCAACCTCAACACAACAGACCCCCACGTCAGAGAGCTTCTCATGAACCAGTCCAACCTCAACACAACAGACCCCACGTCAGAGAGTTTCTCATGAACCAGTCAACAACACAACAGACCCCACGTCAGAGAGTTTCTCATGAACCAGTCCAACCTCAACACAACAGACCCCACGTCAGAGAGCTTCTCATGAACCAGTCACTCAACACAACAGACCCCACGTCAGAGAGCTTCTCATGAACCAGTCCAACCTCAACACAACAGACCCCCACGTCAGAGAGTTTCTCATGAACCAGTCCAACCTCAACACAACAGACCCCACGTCAGAGAGTTTCTCATGAACCAGTCCAACCTCAACACAACAGACCCCCACGTCAGAGAGCTTCTCATGAACCAGTCCAACCTCAACACAACAGACCCCACGTCAGAGAGTTTCTCATGAACCAGTCCAACCTCAACACAACAGACCCCACGTCAGAGAGTTTCTCATGAACCAGTCCAACACAACAGACCCCCACGTCAGAGAGTTTCTCATGAACCAGTCCAACCTCAACACAACAGACCCCACGTCAGAGAGTTTCTCATGAACCAGTCCAACCTCAACACAACAGACCCCACGTCAGAGAGTTTCTCATGAACCAGTCCAACACAACAGACCCCACGTCAGAGAGTTTCTCATGAACCAGTCCAACCTCAACACAACAGACCCCACGTCAGAGAGTTTCTCATGAACCAGTCCAACCCAACACAACAGACCCCCACGTCAGAGAGTTTCTCATGAACCAGTCCAACCTCAACACAACAGACCCCACGTCAGAGAGCTTCTCATGAACCAGTCCAACCTCAACACAACAGACCCCACGTCAGAGAGCTTCTCATGAACCAGTCCAACCAACAACAGACCCCACGTCAGAGAGCTTCTCATGAACCAGTCCAACCTCAACACAACAGACCCCACGTCAGAGAGTTTCTCATGAACCAGTCCAACCTCAACACAACAGACCCCCACGTCAGAGAGCTTCTCATGAACCAGTCCAACAACACAACAGACCCCACGTCAGAGAGTTTCTCATGAACCAGTCCAACCTCAACACAACAGACCCCACGTCAGAGAGTTTCTCATGAACCAGTCCAACCAACACAACAGACCCCACGTCAGAGAGCTTCTCATGAACCAGTCCAACCTCAACACAACAGACCCCCACGTCAGAGAGCTTCTCATGAACCAGTCCAACACAACAGACCCCACGTCAGAGAGTTTCTCATGAACCAGTCCAACCTCAACACAACAGACCCCCACGTCAGAGAGTTTCTCATGAACCAGTCCAACCTCAACACAACAGACCCCACGTCAGAGAGTTTCTCATGAACCAGTCCAACCTCAACACAACAGACCCCACGTCAGAGAGTTTCTCATGAACCAGTCCAACCTCAACACAACAGACCCCACGTCAGAGAGTTTCTCATGAACCAGTCTCAACACAACAGACCCCACGTCAGAGAGTTTCTCATGAACCAGTCCAACCTCAACACAACAGACCCCACGTCAGAGAGTTTCTCATGAACCAGTCACAACACAACAGACCCCACGTCAGAGAGCTTCTCATGAACCAGTCCCAACACAACAGACCCCACGTCAGAGAGCTTTCTCATGAACCAGTCCAACCTCAACACAACAGACCCCCACGTCAGAGAGTTTCTCATGAACCAGTCCAACCTCAACACAACAGACCCCACGTCAGAGAGCTTCTCATGAACCAGTCCAACCTCAACACAACAGACCCCACGTCAGAGAGCTTTCTCATGAACCAGTCCAACCTCAACACAACAGACCCCACGTCAGAGAGTTTCTCATGAACCAGTCCAACCTCAACACAACAGACCCCACGTCAGAGAGTTTCTCATGAACCAGTCCAACACAACAGACCCCACGTCAGAGAGCTTCTCATGAACCAGTCCAACACAACAGACCCCACGTCAGAGAGTTTCTCATGAACCAGTCCAACCTCAACACAACAGACCCCACGTCAGAGAGTTTCTCATGAACCAGTCCAACCTCAACACAACAGACCCCACGTCAGAGAGCTTCTCATGAACCAGTCTCAACACACAACAGACCCCACGTCAGAGAGTTTCTCATGAACCAGTCCAACCTCAACACAACAGACCCCACGTCAGAGAGTTTCTCATGAACCAGTCCAACACAACAGACCCCCACGTCAGAGAGTTTCTCATGAACCAGTCCAACCTCAACACAACAGACCCCACGTCAGAGAGCTTCTCATGAACCAGTCCAACCTCAACACAACAGACCCCACGTCAGAGAGTTTCTCATGAACCAGTCCAACCTCAACACAACAGACCCCACGTCAGAGAGTTTCTCATGAACCAGTCAACAACACAACAGACCCCACGTCAGAGAGTTTCTCATGAACCAGTCCAACCTCAACACAACAGACCCCACGTCAGAGAGCTTTCTCATGAACCAGTCCAACCTCAACACAACAGACCCCACGTCAGAGAGTTTCTCATGAACCAGTCCAACTCAACACAACAGACCCCACGTCAGAGAGCTTTCTCATGAACCAGTCCAACACAACAGACCCCACGTCAGAGAGTTTCTCATGAACCAGTCCAACCTCAACACAACAGACCCCACGTCAGAGAGTTTCTCATGAACCAGTCCAACCTCAACACAACAGACCCCACGTCAGAGAGTTTCTCATGAACCAGTCCAACCTCAACACAACAGACCCCACGTCAGAGAGTTTCTCATGAACCAGTCCAACCAACACAACAGACCCCACGTCAGAGAGTTTCTCATGAACCAGTCCAACTCAACACAACAGACCCCACGTCAGAGAGTTTCTCATGAACCAGTCCAACTCAACACAACAGACCCCACGTCAGAGAGTTTCTCATGAACCAGTCCAACCTCAACACAACAGACCCCACGTCAGAGAGTTTCTCATGAACCAGTCAACAACACAACAGACCCCACGTCAGAGAGTTTCTCATGAACCAGTCCAACTCAACACAACAGACCCCACGTCAGAGAGCTTCTCATGAACCAGTCCAACCTCAACACAACAGACCCCACGTCAGAGAGCTTCTCATGAACCAGTCCAACCTCAACACAACAGACCCCACGTCAGAGAGTTTCTCATGAACCAGTCCAACCTCAACACAACAGACCCCACGTCAGAGAGCTTTCTCATGAACCAGTCCAACCTCAACACAACAGACCCCACGTCAGAGAGTTTCTCATGAACCAGTCCAACCTCAACACAACAGACCCCACGTCAGAGAGTTTCTCATGAACCAGTCCAACACAACAGACCCCACGTCAGAGAGTTTCTCATGAACCAGTCCAACAACACAACAGACCCCCACGTCAGAGAGTTTCTCATGAACCAGTCCAACCTCAACACAACAGACCCCACGTCAGAGAGTTTCTCATGAACCAGTCAACCTCAACACAACAGACCCCACGTCAGAGAGGTTTCTCATGAACCAGTCCAACCTCAACACAACAGACCCCACGTCAGAGAGTTTCTCATGAACCAGTCCCCAACACAACAGACCCCACGTCAGAGAGTTTCTCATGAACCAGTCCAACCTCAACACAACAGACCCCACGTCAGAGAGCTTCTCATGAACCAGTCCAACCTCAACACAACAGACCCCACGTCAGAGAGTTTCTCATGAACCAGTCCAACCTCAACACAACAGACCCCACGTCAGAGAGTTTCTCATGAACCAGTCAACAACACAACAGACCCCACGTCAGAGAGCTTCTCATGAACCAGTCCAACCTCAACACAACAGACCCCACGTCAGAGAGTTTCTCATGAACCAGTCCAACCTCAACACAACAGACCCCACGTCAGAGAGTTTCTCATGAACCAGTCCAACTAACAACAGACCCCACGTCAGAGAGCTTCTCATGAACCAGTCAACCAACACAACAGACCCCACGTCAGAGAGTTTCTCATGAACCAGTCCAACCTCAACACAACAGACCCCACGTCAGAGAGTTTCTCATGAACCAGTCCAACCTCAACACAACAGACCCCACGTCAGAGAGTTTCTCATGAACCAGTCCAACCTCAACACAACAGACCCCCACGTCAGAGAGTTTCTCATGAACCAGTCCAACTCAACACAACAGACCCCACGTCAGAGAGCTTTCTCATGAACCAGTCCAACCCAACACAACAGACCCCACGTCAGAGAGTTTCTCATGAACCAGTCCAACCTCAACACAACAGACCCCACGTCAGAGAGCTTCTCATGAACCAGTCCAAACACAACAGACCCCACGTCAGAGAGTTTCTCATGAACCAGTCCAACCTCAACACAACAGACCCCACGTCAGAGAGTTTCTCATGAACCAGTCCAACCTCAACACAACAGACCCCACGTCAGAGAGTTTCTCATGAACCAGTCCAACCTCAACACAACAGACCCCACGTCAGAGAGCTTCTCATGAACCAGTCCAACCTCAACACAACAGACCCCCACGTCAGGAGAGCTTCTCATGAACCAGTCCAACACAACAGACCCCACGTCAGAGAGTTTCTCATGAACCAGTCCAACACAACAGACCCCACGTCAGAGAGTTTCTCATGAACCAGTCCAACCTCAACACAACAGACCCCACGTCAGAGAGTTTCTCATGAACCAGTCCAACTCAACACAACAGACCCCACGTCAGAGAGTTTCTCATGAACCAGTCCAACCTCAACACAACAGACCCCACGTCAGAGAGTTTCTCATGAACCAGTCTCAACACAACAGACCCCACGTCAGAGAGTTTCTCATGAACCAGTCCAACCCAACACAACAGACCCCACGTCAGAGAGTTTCTCATGAACCAGTCCAACCTCAACACAACAGACCCCCACGTCAGAGAGCTTTCTCATGAACCAGTCCAACCTCAACACAACAGACCCCACGTCAGAGAGTTTCTCATGAACCAGTCCAACCTCAACACAACAGACCCCACGTCAGAGAGTTTCTCATGAACCAGTCCAACCAACACAACAGACCCCACGTCGAGAGAGTTTCTCATGAACCAGTCCAACCTCAACACAACAGACCCCACGTCAGAGAGTTTCTCATGAACCAGTCCAACCTCAACACAACAGACCCCACGTCAGAGAGTTTCTCATGAACCAGTCCTCAACACAACAGACCCCACGTCAGAGAGCTTCTCATGAACCAGTCCAACTCAACACAACAGACCCCACGTCAGAGAGTTTCTCATGAACCAGTCCAACCTCAACACAACAGACCCCACGTCAGAGAGCTTCTCATGAACCAGTCCAACCTCAACACAACAGACCCCACGTCAGAGAGCTTTCTCATGAACCAGTCCAACCTCAACACAACAGACCCCACGTCAGAGAGGCTTTCTCATGAACCAGTCCACCTCAACACAACAGACCCCACGTCAGAGAGTTTCTCATGAACCAGTCCAACCTCAACACAACAGACCCCACGCCAGAGAGTTTCTCATGAACCAGTCCAACCTCAACACAACAGACCCCCACGTCAGGAGAGTTTCTCATGAACCAGTCCAACCTCAACACAACAGACCCCACGTCAGAGAGCTTCTCATGAACCAGTCCAATCTCAACACAACAGACCCCACGTCAGAGA
Organism: Coregonus clupeaformis; assembly: GCF_020615455.1. Lineage (NCBI taxonomy): Eukaryota > Metazoa > Chordata > Actinopteri > Salmoniformes > Salmonidae > Coregonus > Coregonus clupeaformis. The sequence continues at coordinate 9,711,590 of NC_059219.1, forward strand.
GTTTCTCATGAACCAGTCCAACTCAACACAACAGACCCCACGTCAGAGAGTTTCTCATGAACCAGTCCAACCTCAACACAACAGACCCCACGTCAGAGAGTTTCTCATGAACCAGTCCAACCTCAACACAACAGACCCCCACGTCAGAGAGTTTCTCATGAACCAGTCCAACACAACAGACCCCACGTCAGAGAGCTTCTCATGAACCAGTCCAACCTCAACACAACAGACCCCACGTCAGAGAGTTTCTCATGAACCAGTCCAACCTCAACACAACAGACCCCACGTCAGAGAGCTTCTCATGAACCAGTCCAACACAACAGACCCCACGTCAGAGAGTTTCTCATGAACCAGTCCAACCTCAACACAACAGACCCCACGTCAGAGAGCTTCTCATGAACCAGTCCAACACAACAGACCACGTCAGAGAGTTTCTCATGAACCAGTCCAACCCTCAACACAACAGACCCCACGTCAGAGAGTTTCTCATGAACCAGTCCAACTCAACACAACAGACCCCACGTCAGAGAGCTTCTCATGAACCAGTCCAACCTCAACTACAACAGACCCCACGTCAGAGAGGTTCTCAGAACCAGTCCAACCTCAACACAACAGACCCCACGTCAGAGAGCTTTCTCATGAACCAGTCCAACCTCAACACAACAGACCCCACGTCAGAGAGTTTCTCATGAACCAGTCCAACCTCAACACAACAGACCCCCACGTCAGAGAGTTTCTCATGAACCAGTCCAACCTCAACACAACAGACCCCACGTCAGAGAGTTTCTCATGAACCAGTCCAACACAACAGACCCCACGTCAGAGAGTTTCTCATGAACCAGTCCAACCTCAACACAACAGACTCCCACGTCAGAGAGCTTCTCATGAACCAGTCCAACCTCAACACAACAGACCCCCACGTCAGAGAGCTTCTCATGAACCAGTCCAACCTCAACACAACAGACCCCACGTCAGAGAGCTTTCTCATGAACCAGTCCAACCTCAACACAACAGACCCCACGTCAGAGAGCTTCTCATGAACCAGTCCAACCTCAACACAACAGACCCCACGTCAGAGAGTTTCTCATGAACCAGTCCAACCTACAACAGACCCCACGTCAGAGAGTTTCTCATGAACCAGTCCAACACAACAGACCCCCGTCAGAGAGTTTCTCATGAACCAGTCCAACCTCAACACAACAGACCCCCAGAGAGCTTTCTCATGAACCAGTCCAACACAACAGACCCCACGTCAGAGAGCTTCTCATGAACCAGTCCCAACACAACAGACCCCACGTCAGAGAGTTTCTCATGAACCAGTCCAACCTCAACACAACAGACCCCACGTCAGAGAGTTTCTCATGAACCAGTCCAACACAACAGACCCCACGTCAGAGAGTTTCTCATGAACCAGTCTCAACACAACAGACCCCACCGTCAGAGAGTTTCTCATGAACCAGTCCTCAACACAACAGACCCACGTCAGAGAGTTTCTCATGAACCAGTCCAACCTCAACACAACAGACCCCACGTCAGAGAGCTTTCTCATGAACCAGTCCCAACACAACAGACCCCCACGTCAGAGAGTTTCTCATGAACCAGTCCAACCTCAACACAACAGACCCACGTTCAGAGAGTTTCTCATGAACCAGTCCAACCTCAACACAACAGACCCCACGTCAGAGAGTTTCTCATGAACCAGTCCAACACAACAGACCCCACGTCAGAGAGCTTTCTCATGAACCAGAATCAACACAGCAGACCCCACGTCAGAGAGCTTCTAGAACCAGTCCAACCTCAACACAACAGACCCCACGTCAGAGAGCTTCTCGAACCAGTCAACCTCAACACAACAGACCCCACGTCAGAGAGAGTTTCTCATGAACCAGTCCAACCTCAACACAACAGACCCCACGTCAGAGAGCTTCTCATGAACCAGTCCAACCTCAACACAACAGACCCCACGTCAGAGAGGTTTCTCATGAACCAGTCCAACTCAACACAACAGACCCCACGTCAGAGAGCTTTCTCATGAACCAGTCCAACACAACAGACCCCACGTCAGAGAGTTTCTCATGAACCAGTCCAACCTCAACACAACAGACCCCCACGTCAGAGAGTTTCTCATGAACCAGTCCAACCTCAACACAACAGACCCCACGTCAGAGAGCTTTCTCATGAACCAGTCCAACCTCAACACAACAGACCCCACGTCAGAGAGCTTCTCATGAACCAGTCCAACCTCAAACAACAGACCCCACGCCAGAGAGTTTCTCATGAACCAGTCCAACACAACAGACCCCACGTCAGAGAGTTTCTCATGAACCAGTCCAACATCAACAGACCCCACGTGAGAAAGTTTCTCATGAACCAGTCCAACCTCAACACAACAGACCCAAGTCAGAGAGCTTCTCATGAACCAGTCCAACCTCAACACAACAGACCCCACGTCAGAGAGTTTCTCATGAACCAGTCCAACCTCAACACAACAGACCCCACGTCAGAGAGCTTTCTCATGAACCAGTCCAACCTCAACACAACAGACCCCACGTCAGAGAGTTTCTCATGAACCAGTCCAACCTCAACACAACAGACCCCACGTCAGAGAGTTTCTCATGAACCAGTCCAACCTCAACAGATACAACAGACCCCCACGTCAGAGAGTTTCTCATGAACCAGTCCAATACAACAGACCCCACGTCAGAGAGTTTCTCATGAACCAGTCAACCAACACAACAGACCCCACGTCAAGAGAGCTTCTCATGAACCAGTCCACCACAACAGACCCCCCACGTCAGAGTTTCTCATGAACCAGTCCAACCTCAACACAACAGACCCCACGTCAGAGAGTTTCTCATGAACCAGTCCAACACAACAGACCCCACGTCAGAGAGTTTCTCATGAACCAGTCCAACACAACAGACCCACGTCAGAGAGTTTCTCATGAACCAGTCCAACCTCAACACAACAGACCCCACGTCAGAGAGTTTTCTCATAAACCAGTCCAACACAACAGACCTTACGTCAGAGAGTTTCTCATGAACCAGTCCAACCTCAACACAACAGACCCCACGTCAGAGAGTTTCTCATGAACCAGTCCAAACCCTCAACACAACAGACCCCACGTCAGGAGAGTTTCTCATGAACCAGTCCAACACAACAGACCCCACGTCAGAGAGTTTCTCGTGAACCAGTCCAACCTCAACACAACCAGACCCACGTCGAGAGTTTCTCATGAACCAGTCCAACTCAACACAACAGACCCCACGTCAGAGAGTTTCTCATGAACCAGTCCCAACACAACAGACCCCACGTCGAGAGAGTTTCTCATGAACCAGTCCTTTAACACAACAGACCCCCACGTCAGAGAGTTCTCATGAACCAGTCTCAACACAACAGACCCCACGTCGAGAGGTTTCTCATGAACCAGTCCAACCTCAACACAACAGACCCCGTCAGAGAGCTTCTCATGAACCAGTCCAACCTCAACACAACAGACCCCCACGTCAGAGAGCTTCTGCAGAACCAGTCCAGCCCAACACAACAGACCCCACGTCAGAGAGCTTCTCATGAACCAGTCCAACCTCAACACAACAGACCCCACGTCAGAGAGCTTCTCATGAACCAGTCATCAACACAACAGACCCCACGTCAGAGAGTTTCTCATGAACCAGTCCAACCTCAACACAACAGACCCACGGCCAGAGAGTTTCTCATGAACCAGTCCAACTACAACAGACCCCACGTGAGAGTTTCTCATGAACCAGTCCAACCTCAACACAACAGACCCCACGTCAGAGAGGTTTCTCATGAACCAGTCCAACCTCAACACAACAGACCCCCACGTCAGAGAGTTTCTCATGAACCAGTCCAACTCAACACAACAGACCCCACGTCAGAGAGTTTCTCTGAACCAGTCCAACCTCAACACAACAGACCCCCACGTCAGAGAGCTTCTCATGAACCAGTCCAACCACAACAGACCCCACACGTCAGAGAGTTTCTCACGAACCAGTCCAACACAACAGACCCCACGTCAGAGAGTTTCTCATGAACCAGTCCAACCTCAACACAACAGACCCCACAGTCGAGAGAGTTTCTCATGAACCAGTCCAACCTCAACACAACAGACCCCATGTCAGAGCTTCTCATGAACCAGCTCAACACAACAGACCCCAAGTCAGAGAGTTTCTCATGAACCAGTCCAACCTCCACAACAGACCCCACGTCAGAGAGTTTCTCATGAACCAGTCCAACCTCAACACAACAGACCCCACGTCAGAGTTTCTCATGAACCAGTCCAACCTCAACACAACAGACCCCACGTCAGAGAGTTTCTCATGAACCAGTCCAACCTCAACACAACAGACCCCACGTCAGAGAGTTTCTCATGAACCAGTCCAACCACAACAGACCCCACGTCAGAGAGTTTCTATGAACCAGTCACCCAACACAACAGACCCCACGTCAGAGAGTTTCTCATGAACCAATCCAACCTCAACACAACAGACCCCACGTCAGAGAGTTTCTCATGAACCAGTCCCAACACAACAGACCCCACGTGAGAGTTTCTCATGAACCAGTCAACCAACACAACAGACCCCACGTCAGAGAGTTTCTCATGAACCAGTCAATCAACACAACAGACCCCACGTCAGAGAGCTTCTCATGAACCAGTCCAACACAACAGACCCCACGTCAGAGAGTTTCTCATGAACCAGTCCAACCTCAACACAACAGACCCCACGTCAGAGAGCTTCTCATGAACCAGTCTCAACACAACAGACCCACGTCAGAGAGTTTCTCATGAACCAGTCCAACCAACACAACAGACCCCACGTCAGAGAGTTTCTCATGAACCAGTCCAACCTCAACACAACAGACCCCACGTCAGAGAGCTTCTCATGAACCAGTCCAACCTCAACACAACAGACCCCACGTCAGAGAGTTCTCATGAACCAGTCCAACCTAACACAACGGCCCCACGTCAGAGAGCTTCTAAGAACCAGTCAACCTCAACACAACAGACCCCACGTCAGAGAGCTTCTCACGAACCAGTCCACTACACAACAGACCCACGTCAGAGAGTTTCTCATGAACCAGTCCAACCTCAACACAACAGACCCCCACGTCAGAGAGCTTCTCATGAACCAGTCCAACACAGCAGACCCCACGTCAGAGAGTTTCTCATGAACCAGTCCAACACAACCAGACCCCACGTCAGAGAGTTTTCTCATGAACCAGTCCAACACAACAGACCCCACGTCAGAGAGTTTCTCATGAACCAGTCCACTCAACACAACAGACCCCCACGTCAGAGAGCTTCTCATGAACCCAGTCCAACCTCAACACAACAGACCCCACGTCAGAGAGAGTTTCTCGAACCAGTCCAACCTCAACACAACAGACCCCACGTCAGAGAAGCTTCTCACGATCCAGCACCAGTCCAACCTCAACACAACAGACCCCCGTCAGAGAGCTTTCTCATGAACCAGTCCACACAACAGACCCTACGTCCAGAGAGTTTCTCATGAACCAGTCCAACACAACAGACCCCACGTCAGAGAGCTTTCATGAACCAGTCCCTCAACACAACAGACCCCACGTCAGAGAGCTTTCATGAACCAGTCCAACCTCAACACAACAGACCCCCACGTCCAGAGAGAGCTTCTCATGAACCAGTCCAACCTCAACACAACAGACCCCACGTCAGAGAGCTTCTCATGAACCAGTCCAACCCTCAACA